>NC_051040.1:10759768-11029768 GCF_904848185.1 Acanthopagrus latus
ATTAGCCTTGTTGTTGTATCGATACCATCACTGAGGGAGAACCATAGACCAATGCTTCAACAGGGCGGCAAAATACAATATCACAATATTTTTAACCAAATACTTTGATATTACTTTTGCCAAAATATTGTAGGGATGACCTGAGCCAAAGTCACGGGCCTTCCGTTGGATCCCATGGGACCTTATTTCGGAAAAACTTTATAAGGCAGTGAATGGAGAAAGACAAATGCTATTTTGGTCCCTCTTAAATTATGTCATGAACAACACATATGACGTTGGTCAATTTAAAAGACAAGTTTCCAAGTCTAGTAAGTCACAGTCTGTCGTCACTGAAGTGAAATATCATCTAGTTGAACAGTGAACTGCATAGTCACGCTCAACACCAACATGGCCGCCAACTCTACACAGAAAAGATGAAAACCACCTGTCAACTGCAGTTATGTGAAAGCGTAGTTCCATATACACGAGCAGCTCCATATTCAAGTTAACGGGTTTTGCTGGGCGTTAATGAGACGACATCACAAATGCGACTGTTGGCTGTGCATTCTGTGTAATGACGTATTTTCACTGTTTTATATTAAAATTCATTTTATAACAAACCACGACTTTATTGACTTGGAAATTTGTCTTTTAAATGGACAAACATCATATGTGTAGTTCATGGCACAATCAGACGAGATCAAACAATTGTTTGTCTCTCTCTACCTTCACTATCATACAAAGTTTTTTGTTTTCTGAAATAAGGTCCCATGAGTCAAACCCCAAGAGGTGTGACTTCAGCTCTCTATACTGGCTTTTAGCTGTTACGCTCCAAGATGATGATATGCTCTTATCTGCACATTACAAATGATTAAGGTGTTTAGGAAGCAATAACCAATGTAACTGCAGGATCAGGGATCAAACCGACAATCTTCAGACTGCCAGCCACAACAGCCACTGTGCTTCCAGGGCGTGAAGCCTCATATCTGTTTCTCCATTCTGCCCACTTTGATTTACTAGTCATGGTCTGCAGTAGTAGAAGCTGTAATTCTCCAGGTATTCCCATTAGGATGTCCTAGAAGCTTCTTGTTGGCAGCTCACAGTCTATATAGTTCAATATTTATGACATTTTAAAGGCGCAATACGTAAGAGTTTTAGTTGCAGACATTAACCAAAATTGTGAGACATTACAGTTTTTGATATTATGGTATCCCTGTACTGTGTTTCACAGATATCTCATGAAGTTAGTGTGGTCACCAGCTGGCAACACTATCCCGATATGATATAGATGAATTGCCCAGACTGAAACATTTCCAACAATACCCAGCCCTGCCTCTCCTCTCCTTCCTTTCACCTGTTGTATCCAGTCGAGCAAAAAATCCATCTCATCTATTATTGTTCATGAATTAACCTCACATCTCAGATTTCCAGAGAGCCACTAACATGCCTCTTTGTCTTTTTCCACTTGATCCTAATTTGCATTTACATAGAATTTTTCACCAGTAATTAGTTTTTTTCTTTTGAATCTCTCTGCGTGTTGACTTAGCCGCTGCTGGCACGTCACATTTGCTCTCGCGTCGGTGTGAAGCATCGGCTCCTTAAACCGTCTGGGATTCTCCATCAGTATGAAGCTGCAGCTGGACGGTTTGCAGATGGATATAGAGTGCTCTATATATACCTGTGTTTGAGCAAGATATAGAAAGCAAATTGCCCGTAACTACTGGCTTTTTTTTTAATTTCATTTGCTCTCTCAGCAGTTAATAAGCCACTATGAAGCTTGGTCCACTTAGTTACACGGCTAACCCTTTTAAGCTTCTCCTGTGTACCGAAACCAAGGCGGGAAGCGGGGGGGGGAGTTACATTTCGGTTCAAACAGTCGAGATCAGACATTTAGCGTGGCAGTCTGGCTCTGCTGCCAAAGATAATGTATCTCAATCTGCTCACAGTCATCCAGCCTGGCTCTGGGAGGAAGGAAGAAGAAGCCTGAACAGTGCAGCAAGAAGTCAACATCAATATATACAGAATGCACACTTAAAATACCCACCCACACACACACACACACACACACACACACACACACACACACTCTCTCTCTCTCTCTCGCTATCTCACACACCCACGAGCTTGTGTTCCCTCTTTGATGTCAGGGCTGAACTCCTCCACTCTGGGAGCCCCCCTGTAGCATCGTCGGTGAATGCATTATCATGCTGCAGTTGTCTTGTGTTTATTTTTATTCCGGTGCCGCTCTACACTCTGCACCCCGGGGGGACCTGCGAACCCATTTGTAACATCGCCTCGACTCGCGCGCCGCCTTGGGCGCTCTTAATTAGGTGAAGTGAGCGACTGTGAGATAAGACTGTGTGTTTTCCCCGCTTCTTACTCGCTGTTTCCCGGTGTTTCCTGACCTTTTAAGTCACTCATAAGAGGGAACGCCAAAATATTCCTGTCTTCCTCCGTGAAGGTTTTTGTATAATTAGCGTGCTTTAAAATGGTTCTTATATTTGGATTTCCCTCCCCCTCAAGGTGCCGATCATTCAGGCTCGCCAATCTGTTGCAGGATGTGAAGCTTTGAAGCTGTAACAGTGAGGAAACACTGCTGAGTGTCACTAAGGAATTCATGTAGATTTTCTTAATGTTACATGCAGAATCTTAGTAGGCAGGAATTAGAAGGAAACCTAAAACATGAAAAACACAGAAACCCACCTGCCTTTTTTGAGGGTTTCCTAACTTGAAGCGGCCTAAGGCCTGAATAAGTCTGTATTCACAAGCAATCCTCATGTTTATCTGAATGTGGGTAGAGAGTAAAGACTGTGCCAAAGAAATGCAGTGGCGGGAATAAGTTAAAGTGGAGTCAACTTCTGGAGAGACACAACCCACGTCAAGCTGCTGTGGCCAATCCTGTTAGCAAATGATCAGACAGGAAGACTCTCACGAGTAAAAGAACCCTCTGTTCTGTCCATGCTTGGTTTATTTTGTGTAAAGCAAAATAGCAAGAAGCTTCCTTTGGTTTGTTTCCATGTGAACAGACAGGAACTGGACGTGAATGTCTGGGTCGGGGGTGTTAAAGTTCTTCTCTTTTGCCGCACAACCCTTCTAATCACCACAGCACCTGATCTGGTGTGAATATGGCCTCATACTTCCAAAAGGACAGCTGTGATGTGGTGGTTCTACACTGCTATCTTGAGAAGTACGTGTCTTGTTCAGTTCTGTGTCAGGGCAACGACAGCGACGTGCAGCTACAGCAAATTTGGTGGAGCGTCGGCACGAAATATTTGAGTCTGGACCAAAGTGGAGGACCACTGGACCGACAGACAGATCGACCAACAGTGACATTCGTGATGCATGGCTCACAGTAGCAGTGTTGGGCACCAGGTCAAACGCTTGCGCCATCGTTCACAAGACAGCAGCAACAGTAAAGAGATGGCAGGAAATGAGACATAGAGACTGATGCAACAAAAGTCTTCAGCTGGATTCAAATCAGGGAGGTTGGGTTTCGTGGGTTTTAATCAGTCACACAGTCGCACATCGTTAACATTTTCCTTACAGGAGACCCCTTGTGGTTGTGTGAAGGATGAATGCTGTCTCTCAAGAGCAAAGGCACGATCAGTCTGATGTGCTTGAAGGAATCTGAAACCTCTCGAGGGGACGCCGGGTGGTTTAATGTGCATCTCTTTTTCCCGCCCATGTTAATGTTTCTGTTATCCTTCACCATGATTTTTCTGTAACCTCTTAAGTTAACCGCCGAGGTGCTGCGTGAATCATTTAGATTCTGTTTGTACTGCTGGTTTGACAGCCATTGTTGTGGTTAAAGGGGTGCCAGTTCCATAAACACTGAAATGGATAAAGTTGGAATGCAATTCTAAGCAACCCGTTTTAACATTGAGTCAGAGGAGTCGTTAAACGTTCTCAATCGGCTCCTGATGGACTGGATCAATCATGAGCCAAAGTTAGAACCATTCTAGTTGTTTTCTGTTTTTTCCCCCCCTTCATTCGAGGTGTTTGGGACCTTTACTTGGCGATTAACTGTTTTTCTGTGCACCAATCAAAATTTAAGGACATAATATTATCACAATCACAGTTTCTGTGTTGTGTTCTGGGTGTACAGAGATTATTTGGTGAATTACATCGTGGCAGCTGACAGTATAGAGTGGCTGCATGTTATCTCTACATTCATGTGGCTTCTGTGTCTCCACATCAGTTGGATTAGAGTCCAGCTGTCCCACAGGTACGGATGTGAGCGTCTGTCTATCGGTGTTAACGCTGACTGACAACCGATTCAGGCTGTTTCCGTGCCATCCACCTTTAAATGAATGTGTGCTGGGAAAGCCTCCAGGCCTTGGTGACCCTGAGCAGAAAACAAGCAAGGAGACAAAATGAATAAATGAACCGTCACTTCATTATCGGTTCATTATGTCTGATTGTCATGCTTGAATAAATATGACCACGCTTTAGTCTCGATGTTGGCCAACACACTAGCGGAGCAGTCTTTGGAGTTTGGATTTTGCCAAAGCTGAAGCTCAGTGCTGTCACAAATGTGTTAGCACCATTTGTCCCACCATGGCACAGCCTGATTTCCCCTCACATCCATCCAGGAGTCGTTGTCATCATCACCGGGCGCCGAGCTCTGTGCGCCTGACCAAATTCATTTCATAAGCTGTTGAGTGTCCTGAGAGGAAACAGGGCAGAGACTGGATGACATAACATTAAATTCAGGAGTGTGTAAGAAGAAGATGTGATGGGATTACACGAGGTGTCATTTGGGGTTTATCATCTTTGATCTACAGCCGCGCAACGATATTAAAAATCCTGCTGTCTGCTCATCTCATCTGGAACAAAGGACTTTTGGTGGTTTAATGGATTTTTTTTTCTGACAAGTGTGCAAATTACTCATAGATCAAAAATGAAATGAACAACAGAATATGACGAGGATGTTAAATATAAGACCTTCAATGCAGAGTGGACAGACGGTGATAGTTGATATATCTGGCTGCTTCAGTTTCAGGATAAAACAGTGATATAACTACAACTGCTCCCAAGTCAGTGTCAGCAAACTGTAATAACTTAAAGGCTGAAACCAACAATTATTTTGATTATCGATTTATCTGCTGGATATTTCCATGATTAATCGGTCAATCATTTGGTCTATAAAATGTCCCAAAACAATCAAAACTATTTCCCAGAGTTCGAAGAGACCAAAACCCCTCATTTATTCTCAAATAAATAAATCAGCAAATCCTTTAATTTAAGTTGGAACCAGCAACTGTGCAAAGGCCAGTCACCAGGATGTCATGTTAGCAGTTTATGGTTCTGCAAACAACAGATTTGTCTTTGCCAAAGGCCATCCCCTGTATTGATATTTGTATAAAACATGCCATATCACATTGACTTTACATGTTTATCATCTGACTTTCACATTGGGGAGATTGAGGGGATGTTGTTGGAGGTACAGACGACGAGGCAGACAAAATATGCGACCGCAGTTTGAGTCTAAGTTTTGGCATTTGTTAGTGAGAAACTACTGGGTATTTGTAGGAGAACTTTGGTATATTTCCAGCCATCTTTGATGAACCAAAACCAGATTTTTTTTTCCACGGGAAGTCAGGCCATCTCCAGCCATGTTTGTGCTGACCAGAATAGGTATTTTGCGCAAAGCCGACACGATTTCCTGACCCTAACCGAGTGATTATTGTGCCTAAACCTAACCAGAGGATAAGCACAGTGTCGTGGCTCTTTACTGACAACCCTCATGAACATTTCCAAAATCATATCACAGGTTTTTCCACTGACCCCTCTCACCTCTCACTTTGATTTACTACGGAGTGAAATTCAGTGATGGCACGACACTTTCATCCCTCTTTAGATCCATTTCCATCAAAGTGAAGTCCGACTCTTCAGACACTGATTTGTCATTCAGCTTAATGGGGTGTTCAAGCACTAATAGGGAAGGTCTCACACCAGGAGTCGGAAAAGCTAGCTTTCTTATTGCGTAAGGATCTACCAAATTTACATAAGTCACGTTGGGCAGAAGATGCTTGCTCATTTTTTTGTGGGACAAATGATTTTCAGGAGCTGACATTTAAATGTCAGATTTGGCGAATGCAATCAGCACAGAGGCAAGATGTGTATAAAACCACTCAGACCACCTGTAGACAAATATCGATGTGAGGCAATGTTTGTGTTTTTAGTTTGCAGAGGTGCAGAGCTGGTGCCGCGTGGAGTCCTTGATTAATTATTTAAAGACAGCAGATTTAATGATGATTGTTTCTCTAAACACCCTGTTTTGCATTTGTTTATTTAAAAGGTACAAGGGCTGTGTCATTAAAACATTTTCCATTGAATGAATATGGAAATTTCACTTGGTTTGTTCAAGGCAAATGAGTGTCTTCAAATATGCAATAGGAGGAGAAGAACCGCAGAATTTAAAGCTGCTGTAAGTTTTGTTGTGAATATTCGAACAGCTGCTACTCCAACAAACATCAGCTGCCTGTTTATTCTACTATTGACAGCATATTTGGGTCCACGTATATTAACATTTGGAGCGTTTTTTTTTTCACTCAAATTTAATAACTTTTTCTCTCTCAGATTGCTCTGTTTCACCCATTGCTACTTTCAAAAGGAGTCCAGAGGAGCTCATTAGATGAAACTTGCCTCGACTCCACCTGTTGATTCTGTATCACTCAGGGTTTGTCTTGAATGTTTGGAAAATGCTTAATTTTGTCTTGTTAGGATTTCAGGGTTTGGAATATGCCTGAATTTGAATGTCCTTCTCAAAAAAATCGCCTGATTTGGAACATAACCTGGTGTTCAATCCATACGGTCGCTCATGAAATGAAACAATCCTCTCATCGCATTTGTTTGTTGTCTCCTGACGTTAAAAATAAACAAGCATTAACCAATTAGTTCGAAAGCATACAATTAAAGTTAACATGCACAGCTGGTAAAATCATAAATTGACATTAGACAAAGATTGCTGTGGGTTTAAGGGAATTGCATTTATAATAATGGTTTTGATGTGATGATAAAGGCTTTGACGGTGTGGACATTTTTGGGTTTAGCTACTATGAGGGTGCTTGACAAGTGCTTGAATTTCACTCTCATGAAGCTGCATGAACCCTGCACCTCCGCTAACACCGTGTATTCAGCCTCTCTTTCATGGCGCGCCCAGCCGTGCCTGGTTTGTGCCTGTGATCACCAAAAAACTGCTACACTTACCCGGTTATGTCCATTTGTGTCGGCTCCTGAAGATTCTGCTCGCATTTTCTGCCCTACGTCAGGAAAACGGTTTTCCCAATGGTTTCCCCACTGGTTTCCCATCAATGTGAAAAACATCATAATCTCCTTTGTTATTAGGTGTTGTGTTGTTGCTACAGAGTGGTTTCTTCCTGAAACAGAAGCGTGTCGAGTACAAGATGGACAGATGTGCTGTCTTCCTGCACCATCCCCCCCCCGACATACTCATCCTGCATGTCAACCCATTAAAACCTTACTTTTAGAGGTGAATTATCACAAATGTTATGTCATCGTTCTTATCCGCGTATCCTGCTGGTTGACCCCTAATGAACCCCGGCTGATATGCAGAGACACACACATCTGCTGCATGTGCTCTCCTCCTCCTCCTCCTCCTCCCCTCCTCTTCATAACAATGCAAGAGGTGGTAAAAGCTAAATCTTAATCAGCCTGTGGCATGTTTACAGGACTTGGTTTCATAGACCTGCGAGCATCAGAGAGAGACAGGCGGGAGAGCGGGCGACCAGGAGACAGGTGGGAATGTGTGTGTGTGTTGTTAGAGAGAAGACAGGCAGCTGAAGGTGCCGCTGCAGATCAGAGGACAGCTCAAGAGGAGGACGAGCAGCGGTAGTTTTGGGGTGCTTGGTTACTGTTTGGACTGTGGATGCTCTCTGCCTGACGCTCATCTGGAGTGTCTGTCAAGTCTGATCTGAGGGAAAGCAAGAGTTTTCAGCTACAGGTGGAGCCAACGAGTGCTCCCACTGGCACTGGATTTTATTTTATTTTTTAAATTTTGCAGAGAGAATGGAGGAACGCTCTTCTTCTCTGTTTGGTCCCACCGCTCACAAAGTTCAATCCAACTTCATTTACGCTCCTGCTGAGAAATCCGCCGTGTTGACCGTGGCGATGCTCCTGGCACGTAACGTCTACCATGTTAGTGGCACCGTGGCTGTGCCGCAGAAGTGCAGGCTTTCACAGACTGGTAAGTTCATGACTGCGCGTGCAAGTCTGGACACAAGGGAACCCATTAAGAAATTGAAAGAAGAAATTCAAACTCAAATATTATTTTTTTTTCCATAACTGAACAAACAGCTTGTAACAACAGTATGAAGTTGCGTTGTCCTTTAGGGTCAGTTTGTTTAATTATTTATTTTTTTTAGATAAAATCAAATCAGTCAGCAAAGATCTTTGTTTTCTGGTGAAAATATCTTCCCCAAAACTACGTAGTGCACCTTTAAACCAACAAATATAAGCAAGAGTCTTTTTGTCCACTATATTTTCCACCTCACAACACTTGAGTTGACATAGATTGTTCAGAAAACCTCTAAAATCTGTGCAGCTTGTCTTCTACCGACTACAGTGTGTGTGTGTGTGTGTGTGTGTGTGTGTGTGTGTGTGTGTGTGTACAAACATATTGCATATTGAACATATTGCTGCCTGCTGCTATTTATATCCCAGGAAAAGAGCAGGAGCTCATGTTTATGGATCAGAATATCCCCCAGGACGATCGAAATGTTCACTTTCTGCTACCATCGTTTTGATTCTTGTCTTAATGAGCTGCTCCTCATTACACGCAAGAGATGGCTTGTGTCGTTTGTGTGTTCGTCTCTGTGCGTTTTAACAAGAATTATAAGCAAATGTCATTCAGTTTGTCCCGTGGACAGTCAGCGGACCAAAACTGAATCATATCTTGATTAAACCTCGGCACCGAAACAAACCTTCAGGTCATGAGAGCTGACAGACGGTATCAGAGCAGTAAGAGAAAAATGACTCTTTTATTCCAGTTTGATTGCAATTCACTTGTTGTGTCTCATCAACAGTCAATGTGGGCTTTGATAGTTGGGCCGGTGGAGCCTTATGTCACATGAATAGTGCATGAAGGACCAGGCAGATGCTGCTGAATATGAATTTATGTCGTTATGAATATATTATGATAAATCTTTGGATCGTGGTCCATTCCAGTCAATCCCAATCTTAATAGAGATTCTCGTCCACAGCAAGAATTGAAACATCAGCCTTAACTGATTATTAACTCACAGAAATGAGGCTGCGGGCCAGGGGATGGCTGAGAGGAACCTCACATCATGTCGAGATTAAAAAAAAATGACAGATAAGATTGGGAAATGGTGAGTGAAAGCTGCTGTTGATTCTGTCGGCCTGACCTCTATTGTATGGATCAGAGCGAAGACGAGCTTTGTTCATCAGGCGTCTTCTATCACCTACCCCATTAAAATATGTTTGAATTGCCTGGGCCTCTGTGGCAAGACAAAGCTTTGATCTGCGGTGTCTGCTCCGCGCCGACAGCCATGATGAGTTTTTACACGTGCACACGCACACACGCACGCACATGCAAGCAAGTACAAACACACCAGTGAATGCAGACACCGACCCTATTTTGCTTAAAACAAACATGATTCAAATGGCGAGGTCGGGTAGAGAAAGAGGATGCTTTACATTTTTCTGTACACTTTTATTCTTTTAGAGTTCTTACGAGAAACCGTCTTTCTGAATCCTTTTCTATGAGATTTTAAGGAGGGAAGTGGCAAAGCACAGAATCTGAAATCACAGACTGACTTAAATGTCAGCTGAGGTTAAAAAGACATCAAATTCATTTCCTCTGAGACATCCGTCAAGATAGATACTGGAGTTTGAAGTTCAAACCAAACTGTGACTTTAAACTCTCATGCTCAGACGTTTTTGAGTATTAATGCATCACCGAGAAAATGGAGAAGTGATGGGATTGATGATGAGAAGGGTGCTGATCATCTCTGGTCTTTCGAGAGCCACTTGGATTAGTTCTCAGCTTTGATTACGAGGCAGCTGCCCTCTCCCAGGCGGATATTAACCCTGCTACGTCCTCGCCTCCACACGGACTACGTTTGAGATTCTACTCTCAACGGTCCTTATCATGCTGATTGAGAATAAAGTGACTGGAGAACGGCTGCAGAAATGTCAAGTAGCACCAGGGAGATAACAAGAAACAGTAAGAAAAAAGGGAAAGTGGGTGAATTTGGCACTTAAAAGGACACCTATTATGAATTTAGATTACTTTTTGTTTCATAGGTTCTTGTGCATGTAAAAAATCTTGAAAGTTAAAAAGGCCAAAGTCCTTACCAACAGAAGCTCCTCTCTCCCACAGAAAACATTGCTCCCAAAGCACATTGTCAGCAGTCTTGCCTTTTATTCCGTGCCTTTGTTACATCACGCTATGTCACCATGTCACACATTTGCATAATTTCTGCCTAGAAGTTAGTCTGCCTAGCATGTTAGAATTAATTAAACACAGCTGGTCTGCTGTTGTTAGGCACGAAGCATGTCAACCTGTTCTTGTACTCACCTAAAATAAAATTATAAAGTTGAAAATGAGCAGAATATGTCTCCTTTAAGTTGCGTTTGGTCACAAAGAAACTAACAAACAGATACACTGACATCTGTGTGTGTCAGGCCTTTTTATGGAGAGCTGTTGGTGGCTGTGCTGGATGAAAAAAAAAATCTGTTTTAGCTCTTTCTTGTGAAATATATCTGTCTGCCTCTCGCAAGAAGACTTTCACATATTTATACTCCAAGGGAATTGTGGGAGAATGGGCATGTACTCTCTGGTGACAGCGAACAGCGTTTATTCATTCTGGGCCTTATTTATCGTGCTACATATCTAAGCGCAGGGGAAGTATTGCCGGATGCTTGTCTCGTCTGACTCGTGGAGTTTGCAGCTTAAGACGTGTAAGATCGAAGACCTGCTCACCGGAGCAGAGACTGTGGATATGATCAACACGACAGTAAAGCCACATTTGACACTGACCGCCATTGAATTCCAGTTGAATTCAGAAGTGGTTGTGTGGGATAGATATTGAAACACAACCCATTTTCCTGTTTCTGATGAACTCTTTCCTGGGTCTCTCCGTGTCTTCAGCGCGCCATTATTTTCTGCAGCTCTGAAGCATTCTCACAGCACTTGCTCATGAATAATGAGCAGATATGAGTTTGGATTAGTTCTCTGCAATGTGATTAAGGATCAGATATTTTGCATGTGAAATGGATTAGGAGCGGAATAGAGTCATTTGTAAATAATGTTTCAATTAAGTATTTTTTCAGTTAAAACTCCTCTGATTGTTGCACCTTTAATGATGTTAGACAACAGACTGTTGTCACATTTTTACATCAACAATCAGTCCGATTTATGTGAACGTGGTCTCTTGTAGTGATGAGCAGATTTAAAATCCCTTTTAGCCTCTTTTAGCACTTTGTTTTGGTTTATTTACCACGCTAAACTAGATTTTTGGTTCACTCTCATGTAGGCTGTGGTAGTCGGCGTTCCCGGTGTTACATGGTGGTCAGGCATACAGCGATTACGTTACTTTCACACTGTCATTTGGCTTCATAAAACCCAAAACAGTCCGACAACAGGCGCCACAATTACACACTGCTGCAGGTGTCTACTCCATGTAGAAGCAAGCGAAGCCAGCAGCAGAGTTGCAGGAGTAATGATAAATTACTGTTTGAAGAAAAGTTAACTAACATTATATCGGAGATAGTAACCTAAAAAAAACAACAAACAGTGCAGCTGCTCTATTTTTTCCCCCCATATGTGTCCCACTATTCGTGTCAGATGTTCTCTTAAAGGGTCTCATCAGTAATCCCATCTACTCAACATAAAGGCCATGGTATACTTTAAAAGCTGACCTTTACGAACCATTAATCCTAATCTTACCAGATCCATTCATTCATCCATCCATCACTGTCCTGCGACAGACTGTTGACCGTGAGCTGATCCATCCCAGCATGGACACTTGTTGTGGTGAGGTATGTAAGCGTGAGGATCCTGCAGAAGCTGTTTCATTTACATGGCTGCATGTTTCTCTTCCCATGTCGCTTCCCTGTGTTATCAGCATGGCGAGTTGCGTGACCATTGTTGCATTCATGACTTGTCAGGCACCTTGGAAATACACAGGGCTCAGGTCACATGCTTATATTTGTGTATGTGTGTGTGTATTTTTTGTATAATTCTGTCCCTGGGGTGCGTATCTTTGAGTCAAAGAACACATTGAATATTGAGAGTAAAATTTGTGTCATTGCTAAGCCTGTCCTCAGGACAGAGAGCCTGTTAACAAGCACCCTGCTGAGCGTGAGCTGTAAAGAGCACTTTATTATGTGTTCGAGAGGTTTGACTTCAGTTGTCTTTGAAGACAATCACCTTTGTCATTTTTGAGCACGTGTGTGTGTGCTTCCGTGTGTCCTACAACATAAGAACATTTTGTCTTTTGTCATTTTTTCCAAAACTGTGACAGTTTATGGTTTTAAGCCCTGAAGACACTTGAGTCGTTAGGTTCCATCACCAGATTTTCCATGTTTGTCCTCTAACATGGTTTGATTTCATGCAGAAAATAACAAATCTGATTACAGTATTTACAGGTCTCATGTCATGATGCAGAAAATCAGTAAATGGGAATTTTAAAGCCAATTCTGCACTTTATGATAGCCTTTAATAATTTCTTAGGACCAAACCATTATGTTCCTTGAGACTGAACTAGCTGGATGTTGAAACATAACAGATGTGAACTTTATTTTAATTGTGGATCATTACAAAATTGTTATATTTCTAAAGAAGCAAGTAGTCCACAGTGAAAAGCAATAAATCACAAATACAAATCAAAGATTTGGATGCATTGAAATGCATTGGTAATTCTTTATAAATACATCATAGCCCCCTAAATAGATATCAAATAAAAATTCACCTCTGTTTGTTCATTTGTTGGTTGTTTTTTTTCCCGCTAAACTTGGATAAAAGATGTCTCACTGCCCAGAATAGTCTCCATTATCTTTTTGTGCCTATCTGGATGAAGGAATGGTTCCAGAATTTTTTCTCACTTTCTTTAACATTACGAGTGCATTATCATTTTTCAGCACTTTCATTAATCTGTAGACCTGGTGACTTTAGTCCATAGAGTGTTGGTACTTGGCAGAGTTATACTCTCTAGTGAGTTGTAGGATATAATCACCCAACATCTGAACCATGAATAAACTATGCACTGCTGGTTTTTTGGTTTACTCCTGATTATTTTAAGGATCTGGTGTAAACTAATTAGATATTGGTTTTAGGAGCAATGTGTAGGATTTAGTGCCATCTATGGCGATGAATTATGGATTGCAGCAAATGAAATATCCCCGCCTAACTCTCCCTCATGGTGGCCGCTAAAAATGCATAAAATATGAAATGAGCCTCAGAGCCTCATGACAACAATTCATAGCTTCAGGTGATTTTACACTAATGAAAACAGAATTATGAATATTGTATTCCTTTTACGCCAATAGATCCCCCTAAATCCCCCCTAATCCTCCACACTGGGCCTTTAAAATAGGAGTTATGGTACATTATGGTGCCGGTTAATGCTGGGTTGAAAGGCTTGCTGCCGACAAACCGCTTCACACACAAACTATGCTGGCTGCAGTTTCTTTTAAGTCCTTGTCTCAAACTGTGTGTTGTAGAGGATTTCCTAAAGGTCGAGGATGTGTGTAATTCCTTGTGCTCACCTCCCTTTTTGGTATTTTGGGAGCGCACACATCGAGTTGTCAACAGATATCTTAAACCTCCCTCAGCTGCACGCAGTGGTGTAGCCTGGTGTTATGTAACAGATCAGTGCGGCGTCCTGAATCTCTAAACTGTCTTTGCATATGCTGTATGTGTGCTGTATGCATTTAATATTTGCTTTAAAAGGGGGCAATCCATTGATTTTACATGTCAAGAACACTTTATTTTTCATGGGAAGTGATGCTCACCCTGTGAAAACAGTTATGTAATGCCCTCTTTTGTTCTTTTCTACTTAGACTTCGTATCTATAATGGATGATTTACGTTACAAACATGACCTTTTGAGGGATGTGGGCATTAAAAAAACATTGATGGGAAGTGTGGGATCCAGCTGTTTTGGCACTCAATATATTTCTCTGCATTGCTGCTCTGATTTTCCTGTTTTTACTCTCTATCATAGTCTCCAGGTTTATGTAATTCACTGAAGTACCCATTTAATATAATGATGATATTCCAGTCCTGTGGGAAATGCGTAATTTCTCCCCAGTCCTGTCCTCAAAAGTTTCAATAAATGATGACATCTCATCACAGATTGTCTATTTATACGACTGGCGTGCACTTCCTCTCACCTTTACCTAAAGCAGAGGGTTGAAACGCTCGCAGTTAGGATACAAAGAAGAGTTGGGAACAAAGCAGCAGTGTGCAGGGTATTTTTTTTTTTCATCTTCCAGTGCAGATGATTATTCTTCAGCACCAGAGGGAATTTCAGGGTGAATGTGCCTCTTGGAGATTGTCTCATTAGAGGAGAGTCTGTCCTTTCTCGCTGGAGGACTCAACAATCATCTCAGCAACTGAAGAGTCCTTAACAAAGTCCCTGAACTCTTAGCAGAATGGAGGCTGTAAAGCTGACAGCGCTATTCAAGCACTTAGAGCAGTTACTGTGGCAAAAATGTAGCCAGAAATATTAATTTAGTTGGGCCTGTAGCATATGAATAAAAAGTGACATGTATATTAACTCTAACAGTCTCTATCAAAACATTATTTTGGCTATTTGCCCGCTAAAAGTTTTATACAGTCCATTGAGAGCATGTTACTGGATTTGTTCATTGTTCCTTATTTCTTCATTCAATGCTGCAGTAAAATCCCCAATAGCATTATAGCTCAACTCTTCCATCAATGTCAAACCTTGGGCTGTGGCGACTGCCACGGTCTAATCATTAAACACCCTCACGTCACTGATGGATCCGTTTATGGTTACAGTGGTATCATGTCCCAGGGCCGTGGCTGGAGCAACAGCTGGAGTGCTTGGCTTTGGTTTAGAGGTGCTGGAGGCTGGAGAAGCATCAAGTTTTGCTTGTGATGGCTCTTTCCTGATTGCCGCTCTCTTTTCCTCTGTCTCGATACATGGGCTCTTGAACCTGCTGTCCAGGGAGTTTTGTTTTGACATCTGCGCGGTTCTGATCTGTCACTGACCGCCTGTTTAATGGCAAAAGACAGCACATGCGCCAGGGGGATTTGAGCCTTGAGCTGTCAATACAAATGACGCAAAGTCTCTCCATTAGTTGTTTTATTCCAATTGATTACAGAGGTGCAAGGATTCATAACACTTCGATTTATTTATTTTTATTTGCTGCTAACTTTCTTATGATTTTGTTGAGTGTGCCTGCTTTAGATGGCACAGACACATCTGTGGCACATTTTATTAGAGAAATTATAGAATTGCCTTTCATCAGACTTAACCTCATCTAACATATTTTGTTTCAGATGTGGCTTGGTTTGGATGAATACTGAATATGAATACTAGATATTATATGAACACTACAGGCAGCAGCGTGTCTCTATGATCCTCTTGCTTTTCTACGACTACACATTGTAACTTGTCTCTTTGATCTTGAAGGTAACAAAACTCAATACAGTATATTGGCTACAATATAGTAAATCAATACTATATTACAACAATATAGCATCTCAAAAACCATGGTTGGGATCATAGGTTCTAGCTCGAATGAGTCAGGCAGACTCAACTTTACTTTACGTTATATGTTTCTGTTCTTTCCAAATAAAACCAAACTGATCAAGAGAGGGCAGAGGGAGTCTTGTTGAGAGAATGGGAATCTGATGGATGTAGCTTTAAATTGTAAAATATTGTTCTCAGTCTTTGGCCAGACTTCTGAATACTTCAAAGCCACAGTTATATAGAAATCTACTGATTAAGTATTGCCATTTCTTCACATGATCTGTGATGATCTGATAGATTATTTAGTTGTGAAGCGCTTTATATATGGTAAAGACAAATGATTGGCTTTAAGTGTTTATGTAAACATGATGCACGGCCCAACACGTGCACTGAACAACATGCTCACACTCCGCTAATGAGCCTTGAAATCTCGCTCGTCTCTCTGCTGTCTTCAGTGTCTGTATCCCTGCCACCAGCTGTCAGAGAAAGTGAAAAGTCTGAAGTTTTTTCTTTCATCCTTCCTCGAAAGCTGGACAGTGCCAGGCAATCAAACACAAAGTCACTTCATCGTTTCAGTCCCTCTGTGCTCCACTTCAGAAACAAACAGTCATATGGGGGAAGGAGGGAGAATAATGGTGGAGTGTTCTGCTGGCTTTAACTGAACCGTCGCTTATAGACGACTATCAGAAAATGAGCTTTTCTTCCAAGTATATAATGAACGTACTATACATACTGTGTACCATATTCCAGGTCCACCATTTTATTTTGGGTTACTACTAAAATAAGTTTACATGGTTTAATGCTTAAAAAAACACATCAGTTCCTCCTAAATACCCAGTCTGCTCCGATTGGTCAGCTCATATACGCCTAAGCCAGCACCGCTCACAACAACAGAGCAGCTATGCAAAATCAATTCTTCTGTGCCAAACCAGCAGATAGGCAGAAATTATGCGTGGTGGACATATTGTGATGTCACAGAATTAAAGGTGGGACGACTGACGAGGCGTTTCAGGAGCGGTGTTTTCTGTGGGAGAGATGAGTTTCTGTTGGTGTGGATGTAGACCCTTTTAACTCTCAAGATCTTTTACATGCACAATAACCTACAGTATATCAAACACTGAAGGAACGGGATAAAATGAAAAATCACAGTATGTCTCCTTGAAAAACACCCATGATGCAGCAGGAACTGGTAGTAACACCTTGCTACCAAACATGAGATCCAGCATGTTTAAAGGGAGAATAATTTAAACCTTCATACACTCTTATAATGTTCTCCAGCCTTTAATGCAGCCCGGTCGTAGCTTCCACCTGCCTCCGTATGAGGTGGAGATTTCTTCTGGGACAGCCTGCAGAGCCCTCTGAGAAATTTAGAACAGAGACACACTCATTAGCTCCGTCTCCCTTTATAAGATCTCTCTCCTTCTTCCCTTTCGGCAGCAGGTCAGTGGGTAACAGAAAAGCAGCCCTGTGCGTTCACACAGAAGCATCTCTGTCGCAGTTTGGACTCTGACCCACATCAGCTGCTGACTGCGCCGCTAATTGTGCGACACTGTGACACTTTGCCTCACTCCTGTTCTCAGGCCAGGCACCTGTTCCCTTTGTGTCTTAATATAGTGCTCCACTGACCCCACGGTCTGTGTCTGTGTCTGTGTTTGTGTTTGTGCGTGTTTTCTCTTCTGCAGTGGAGCGATGCATGAGTGTGATGCAGTCCGGGACACAGATGGTGAAGGTGAAGGCCGGATCCAAAGGGCTGGTGAGACTTTTCTACCTGGATGAGCATCGCTCCTGCATCCGCTGGAAGCCCTCACGCAAGAGCGAGAAGGCTAAGAGTGAGTATGCATGAACACACACACACACACACACACACACACACACACACACACACACACACACACACACACACACACACACACACACACACACACACACACATTCATGAACACACACTCCCTTTGTGTCCCTGTCTCACTGTCCTGCGGTCTCTCATGTGCTGCTGCTACAGTTAAAAGTACACTGACTACACTTTATTACAATCATACATCATTAAATCACTTTGCTTTGCACTGATTCATTTGAAGAGGCTCTCCACTGATTTCACACACGAGGATCAGTTTACTCATCATGAAGAGTTTCACTCAACTTCTAAAATCAGTTGTTCAGTGTGTTGTTTGTGGCTCTGGATTAAAGACTCCAAATTTGGAGCAGTTACAGTCTGGGGGAGTTGAAAGACACGGGTTTGACTAAAATCGTTACGGGGCTGCACCACGGGAAATTGTAGCTCCAGTGTTTTTGGAGTTTGACCTAAAAAAATCCAGCTATCTTGCTGTTTGCTGCTTTGATTTGGAACTTTTTAAAAAATGTGTTTACAGTATCGCTTCAAAATTCTTCTTCTTGCTGAGAAAACACAGGAGCAATCAGCATCAAAGCCCCTGGTCAGACAGACGAATTTGAAAGAAAAACTTTTGAACGAAGCAGACCGCTGTGAGCATGTATCACACTTTACAGATCTGAAGGGCCACACACACCAACAGCTATAATGATAACTATAAAATATCAATGAATTTACACTGCCTTTAATTAGCTCAAGGCCATTTTTTTCTTTTACAAAATAATGTTGCAGGAATGATTATGATATTGGTTTCTAACTGTACTCAGCCTCTTTTATGTCAGCTAATTGATGGCATTTTACAGCCACTTTTGAGATTTTCTACTCTAATAATTCAGTCTTCTATTATTATTTTATTTTATACCATTTTCTAAACAGTTTGTTTTGGAGTCCTTTGTAATAATCGGCAGGATAACTGATCTTGACAAATATGTATACAATTTCTCTTCAAAAGACGGCACCTCTTGTAGCAGATTGTTGGATTCTCCCAACTCCAGATATAACCACGTCCTTCTGTCGTTATTTTTGCTTCTCTATCCAACAATTAGCAGTAAGTCATCAATGTGCTTTGTCCTTAGCCACTGTTAACATGACATTGTTGTTCATCAGTGTAGATCCTCACAGTGTTATATTTATAGTTATGGTTATAGTCATAGTCCTTGGTGTTGACAGCCCTGTGTGTTCACACTTACACTGTGCGATGAAACCTACGTATCTTAGAATCTTCAACTCACTTTCTTCTAAAATGATCTTGCAAAACAATATTTGCATGTTACAACTACAGTACTGTCAAACATTTCCATGTTTAAGTTGAGGCACTGGCAGGCTGCAGAGCAAAAACAAACTGCAAACAGAACTGTTTGGTGTGAATCCTGGTCTCTGGAGTCAACATCCTGCATTATGTACACCTGACTGATGGACCGTCTCTCTTGAGCGCAGTGTTATCATAACCACTAAAAATGATGGCCAAAGCTGCAAAAATGTGACCCAAGTTAATGAACAATGTACTGGAATTATTCTCATTCACTTACATAATAACACTAATACTTTTTTGGTCCATGCATCGTGTTAAAAAGTGCTCTGCAGATCGTCGGCACCTCCTCCACCCGCCTTTTTTTTCCTCGAATGTCGGCTGGATTTCCAAAATCTGAGTCAGCCACACTGCTGTGGCTCTGAGGGGATTATCATTATATATTTCATGGCCCCCTCAAAGCATCATTGTCACTTCTTTACTCTGCTGGTTTTTTGCATCAGCCCACTGAAGCATTCATCTGTCTCTGGGACTGTCCTTACAGTACATGTGTATAACTGGCTGTGTGTCTGCAAGTATGTGTGTGTGTGTGCGTGGATGCATCAGATAAGCCTCTTAGGTCCTCTCCATTGACACGATTAACAAAAACACCCAACAGCTGCCCAGTTCTTTCTTTGAATCTGTGTGTGTGTGTATGTGTGTGTGTGTGTGTGTGTTTTCTGTCTGAGGAGGATCAGAACAAGGCGGCCATATTGTTACTTTCAGTCGGAGCAGCATTTCAGAGATGAGATTATGTAATGGGATGAGAGGGCTGAGTGTAATGGGGAAATGGACACGGATCATTTTTGGAGATGGATTATGGCGAAGTATTCTGAGATGGTTAAGAGTTAATTGAATAAAATCTTCATATCTGTAATTCTTTAATCAATTAATTAATATGAGGAAACACATTAGTGCATTCATGAGAGTCATTAATAGATTGCTGTGTTTGAACGAGTCACCTTCAACAGGAGTTAACGGAGAAAACAAGCGAGGTGAGGAGACAGATGGAGCACATGTGTAAAAACTGTATAGAAGACAGGACGTAGCTCACTCCAGGCTGTTTCTATTGCCGAACAAAGAATCAAAGATAGCTGAGTTTACTCCAATCTCATTAAACCGTGATACACTCTGAAGCCTTCGGGATCTTTTTTTTTTTTTTTTTTTTCTTTTACATGTGGTAGAGGAAAGCAGAGAATGCGAGGAGCTCATACAAATTTGGTCTTGGTTATTTCTTTTCAAAAAGCAATACATTTTACAGTGACTAATTTTTCTGCCTTCTTCATCCCATCCCGTCATTACGCTGTGTTTTTTTTTGCAATTGTGATACAGTTGGTTGCAGTATGAAAGGGAAAAAGGCTGTGCTTTTTGATATTTTCAGCGAATCGTAGCAAAAGACCGAAAACCAACAATGTTTACATCCGTCTGTGAAACACTTTCCCACCCTGCATGCCGCTCTCAGCCCCAAGAGATGTCAGACTAAAAGTATCAAACAGTTTCAATTCAATACTGATGCCACTAAATGACCTACATGGGCAAACAAGTCCACCAGCGAGAAGATGTCTATTTCTGTATGGTTGTGATACTTAATCTTAATGCCTGTCACTGTGGTCAGGTCCCTCGCAAAATATTAGGTCATGAAATTAAAGCTGTTTTTTAAAAAATCCTTTCTATGCTCAGTGCAGACGATGAATTGGAGAGTCTCACAGTCTGAGGAAAGAAGTTGCTGTGTGGTCTGGTGGTACAACAGCAGAGCAACTGGCTTATTATTATGTAAACTGTAACTGACAATGAGACGGTGTAATAGTCATTCATAGGATAAATCAATTGTTGATTTCAGTCTTTGGAAATAATAAAAACATGGCTGAATGTCACCAGCCTTATTGCAGAAGTTGTAATTAAATGTTAACTAGATACCATTAATGAGTTTATTTCCACCATTGATCAAACTGGCCCTTCCTTTTCCACCCCACCTCCTCTCTCCATCAGTCACCATTGACTCGCTGTACAAAGTGACAGAGGGCGGTCAGTCGGACATCTTCCATCGTCATGCGGACAGCAGCTTCGACCCGGCCTGCTGCTTCACAGTGTACCATGGAAACCACATGGAGTCCCTCGACCTGGTCACATCAAACGCAGAAGAGGCCAGAACCTGGATAACTGGCCTCCGCTACCTGATGGCTGGGATCAGTGACGAGGACTCGCTGGCCAAGCGGCAGCGAGCACACGACCAATATCCTTTAAATAAACAGCTTCACACAAACACACATTTTTATTGACACATTTTCTGTTGTATTTGTTTGTTTGTGCTCTGAATAGAGAGTCTGGGGTGTTTGCGCACACTAAACATAATCCTATAAGCAGATGGAATTGATGTACACTTATATGCGTGATACACACCTTATTTTCCTTAATGTGTGTGTGACGTGGCTGAAGCAGACGTTCGAGGAGGCCGATAAGAATGGAGACGGACTCCTGAACATCGAAGAGATCTACCAACTTCTCCACAAACTGAATGTCAACCTGCCCCGCAGGAAGGTCAAACAAATGTTTCAGGTCAGAATTTGAAGTATCTTCATTTCATTGACTGCTAAATTAAATACTTTAGTCCCTAAAATCTTGAGATAAAGTGATATTGTGGGACGTTAATGGAAAAGATACAGCTAAAGAGACATGGACATTCACTTTTTTACATTTTACATAATCAATGAATAGCTTTTTTAAGGCATCACCATATCAGTGAAGAGAAATTCATGACCCCAAAATATTTAAATGAATATAAAAAAGGCCTTTTATATATATATATATATATATATATATATATATATATATATATATATATATATATATATATATATATATATATATATATATATATATATAAAAGGCCTTTTTTATATTCATTTAAATGTTTTATATATATATATATATAAAATATATAAAAGTTGGGGTTCATTTGAACATATTTAACTCCTTCTGTATGCATATTCTAGATCACTGACGTTGATCAGCTTTTGTTTTTAATGAGAATTTGTTCAATTCAAATAAATGTGCGTGAAATATTTCATATGTTCGTGCACAAGAGAAACACTTTCAGTGGAAGAGGAAGCAGTGAAAGGAGAGAGACGCTTCAATTTTTTAAACAGAAGTCACATTAAGAAATGTCAGAAATCCACATCCTGGTTTTAGTAATGCGGGTCAGTGTGTGTAGTGACACAGTGATGTGTAGATTTCTCACTTTCTTAGGCAGCAATGTAAAACAGGGCTGTGAATTTTAGGCAAAAAAAAAAAAAAAAGGTCCATAAAGACATTTTGGAGCGTGTCAGGTGGCGTGTTCGGGTGGGTAGGTGACAAAATTCTGCTTCTGAAAGAGGTCAGACGGAGCCTAAAGGGTGCTAAAATACAACATCCACCACAGCTGCAGTATCTTTTCCCTGCTTTAGACATTACTGTCAGAGTAACCAGGAGAATTATAGGAAGTCTGTATTACTCACAGAGGCCCTAAAAAAAACCTCACTGCAGCTCGCTTGGGTTTTGATCATTTTAAGAATGACCCTGTTTCATAATCTAGTTTTAAGGCAGTTGTGGCAGAACTTTTTAGTTTCTTTTTATCATTTGAATTATTAATACCACAATGTAGAATAACTCCAATACAAGTTTAACTTAAATTCCAGCTTCTAAATCATTTTGATGTTACAGTGTGGGTTTTGTTTGTAGTTAGCACCTGTATTACATCTGACAGTGGGGCGCCAAATCATAGATGGCAATTTCCACATAATGCTGCTTTAGCTAAGAATAGGCAAGTATTTTAGCAACGTGCACTTAAAGTATCAAATGTAAAAGGAGTCATTGTCCAGAAAAATGATCTCTGTCAGTGTTTAACCATAACAATTTATGGACTATATAATTGCTGCGTTTTTAAACGGTTTGCTTTTTTTAAGAAGTTTTCTGAGTTTTCTGAACACTCAAGGGAACATTTAACCCTTCAGATTATCACAACTGTCGGAGATTTTAATAGTTTAAGTTTAAGAGCAGCTATGTTTGTGTGTTTGTGTGGATGCCCACTCTGTGATCCCCTCACAAAAATAAAATAGTAATGCAAATCTTTTATCAATGCTCCAAACGGGATCAGTTTTCTTATTCATCAAAACGGGCCTTGTGTACTGATCAGAGGAAGTCCATTTCATCTTAAAACTCATTATTTAAACTGCCTGTGTATTGAGTACACAGTGTACTGAGTGTGTTCCTTCTATTTTATAAACTGTCCAAACAAAGTGTCCAAAGACAGCCTCCTTTTCTCCATCCCTGACAGTTTTCAGGCGATTCAGTGGATTTCAAAGATTCTATCTCCACATAACGGGGCTAAACTGTAATTTCAACCATGAAATATGTCATTCTCTGGGCTTAGATCAGATAGGAAATTTCATCCATTTATCTCTTTCCATCCAAGCACTGGCAGACAGCAGTGTTGCCACCTGAACAGCTTGTGCAGTTGCTTAAAATACCATAAATCTCTCTGTTTTTCTGTTCATGCATTTCTGATGAAGTCCATCACAGTGATTTATCCTGCTGGTTGTGTGTAGATTCTCTCTGTGATCGAGTCCCAAATGCACACAGGGAGCTCATTATGGGAGTGTGATGGAGGCATTAGCGAGTATTATTAGATTTGGTGTGGAGTGGAACGGGCCCCCCGTGAGATCCAGGTAATGTGAGATGCAGGATCCCAGAGAGGTGGCAGGATAGAGGGAGCAGCGAGCCGTGCCGTGCGTGTCCTTAGGCAACATGTAGTGAGATATGAGGTGAGGGGAGTAAAAAAAAAAAAAAAAAACTGGTTGCAGAGGTAATGTTTTTGTGTCACAAACACCGTGTGCGTGAGTGTGAATGTATTTGTATCAGTGTGACAGAAGCATGAAAAGAGAGGGAGACAGGAGAAAAAAAAAAGATGAGACAGCTGTTCCCCCCCTCCCCAACATTATTCAGCTACTCAGTTTAGACTCTGTGCATTGACTACTACGCTGCTGTTGGCTTATCACTTACAGTAATTATTGGTTTTAGACCTTATATTACAATCAGACTCAATCACCATCATGTTTAATCTATTCATTCTGACATGAGTTCATGTTAGCTGATTTCTTGTGAGGTCAAATTGTTTGGCACTAACCAATCAGTAGTGAGGGGGTGTATCCATCCAGGCATCATTTGCAGCAGACACAGAGGCAGAATTTACTCATTTAGCATTTATTTTTAAAAAGAAGACAGTCTGACATGTCTGTTGGTTGATTCACAACAATTTGTTTCCATTTTTTTTTGATTGTTTTCCATTAATGTCGCATGGTAGCTAGCTCACGGATGTATTATATGAGTTGTATATGGCAGCCACCACTCTTGCTTGTCATTTTCCCCCAGTGGCCATTTGGTTATTGTAACCAAATTTCCCCCCATAAAGCTGTAAAACTGTTGACTGGACGCCTCCTGCTGTAAACATAGTCAATTACAACTTTCTGTATTGTATACACTTAAAGTGGGAGGGAGTTTAATATTTCTAAAATGTATCCAAAGAAAAGTATTTTTTTTTCCTGGATGACGTCACCACTGTGTACAAGCACTCTAAGTTCATTTGTGTTGTGTCTTGGGATTGGTTCACATGACCCAGCTAATGATCAGTGGGCAGCACACACCCAGAAGTAACCCCAATGCCAAAAACATTTCTGGTGTACGAACTAGGCGAGCAATTCTGATCAGACGGACAAGGTGCCATCTTCAGACTAGGTATCCAAATCTTAAAATACGTCCATCAGCTTGCTGGCTATGTTGTAAAATGACATAATTCTTGTTCACACCCGCTTATCTCTGATTAGTTGACTGTTGTTACAATCAGGGGAGAGAGCCACCAATAGTAACAGTACCAGACATACTTAAATTCAGCTGTAAGATAAATGCCAGTGGCAGTTGCCACATTTCACAAGCTCACAAAGGAAATTCCATTACACCGATTTTCTTTCTCAATCAGTAAAAATTCTGAACATTCCGAATACAAATGTCTCTTACAAAGACCTGGAAGGGAACCGGCTCCCTGCCTAATTGAGTCATGAGCTAATTAGCTAATGTTAGCAAGCTACAGCCAAGGATAGCAAGCACAGAGCAGCAGCTGATAATTAATGACCTCTATATCTGAATTCTGGCCATATTTTTTTTTTTTTTTTTACAAATGACACCTTCAAGGAACCTTTAGGAGTTTCTGTTGTGTCAGATGAGGACTGTGTAAATCTGCAATCTCTGAACCTGTTTTTTTCTAGACCTGGTGTTGCTACGAATTTAGCTTGAGGTGTGTCACTGATGATATATCACCTGCTCACCCTCACAGGAAGCGGACACGGACGACCAGCAGGGCACGCTGACGTACGAGGAGTTCTCCGTCTTCTACAGGATGATGTCCCTGAGACGGGACCTGTTCCTGCTGATGATGGCGTACAGCGACAGGAAGGACCACCTGACAGCGGAGGAGCTCGCAAACTTCCTGCACAACGAGCAGAAGGTGAGAGGTCGGGCCGGTCTCTGGTTAGAGCCGATAAATACCTGACACAGTTTTTATGATTAAGGTGTCCGAACTACTTTTTCCACAATGAGCCGTTTGAAGAGAAAAGAGATTGATTGCATCTCATTCTTCCTCGTCTTAATCTAACTCCCTCTGTCCCAGCTGTCCGCCCAGAGGAATCTGCTCCACTGAGCCAATCGATCACTCTTGAAACTGATTTGTCTCATGGGTGTCCTTTCTCTTGCTCTGTTCTTTTTTTCCGTTCAGAGTTTTTTTCTTTGTGATCCTGACGTGCTCTTTTCACTCTTGCACTGCACTGGTGTCACTTTTCATCATGCTGTATTTACTGTCACCCTCCCGCCTGCCATGCTCCACAATAATACCGTGCTGCTTGTTTGACATGGCTGACAATTAAATTGATAGCGACACAAAATTGTTACAAAAATGGGGAGTCATTATGACTTCAATGAGCATTTACACTTCAAAGAATCCAAACAAGGTCTTTACACGTCTTGCGTCTTTGTGTCTCTGCAGATGGCCAATGTGACTCCAGAATATGTTGCAGAAATCGTTGACAAGTTTGAGGTGTCTGATGAGAATAAGCAACGAGGCGTCATGGGGATTGAAGGTAAATCTCTCTCATTTTTTTGCCGTAATTTTATTTTTATACCCCCCACCCCCCAAGTTGTTCTTTTTTTCTCCTTCAGTTCAGTCATTCTTCCTCTTTTCCCCTCCCTGCAGCAGTCATGGCACACCATCAGTTTACAAATGACTCTGTTATTGTGTTTGATTGTTCACCCTCCTCTGCAAACAGATCTCACGATCAGGTATTTATTGTTTCTGCCTTTTTAGAGTTTGTTCGAGAGGTGTCAACCTGCAAGAGCAGAAACAGATTGTGTTCATTACAGTTATGAGATGGTGGCCGAAACACAAAATAAATGAGATTTTTTTTCACACTGCTACAAACACTGAATGATAAATTGTGAGCAAAGTGTGATTTACTGATGAAGAAGTTAATCAAAACAAGCTTGTTTTTTTTTTTTTTTATAATTAATTAAGTTTTTTCATTTGATGGAATCAATCAGCTCACATGGGTTTACATGGCACCATTAAAGTTGAGTTGACATTTTTCTTAGTTACAGAACAAGTAAAGAAAAAAAAAAGAAGAAAGAAAGAAACCCGATTTGAATATTTTTATGTAGAGTCATTTTGGGTTTTGTGTCTGGAAGCACACAATCATAAGGCTGTAATTGTAGTATTACAGGCAGATTTCATTGTATACGACATATTCATACAAATATATGAATTATTAATATAAAACGGCAGAAATTAAAGTGAAGGTTTTTTCAGACTTTTGAGACTGACTTCACAAACTGTAACTGTCATTAGACAAGTTTTCTGCTTCAGTGTATCATTGTAAGATAAATGCTGGCTGTACAATGTAATGGATATAAAATAACGAAACCATCAGCGTTTACTTTGATTCCCTATAAGCCTCGCTAAAGGTTACCTGGCACTACATTTCTATCATGGACTAAAAACATTGTTTGTGGAAAACCAGTTGGCTTTGCAGTGGTGGTGCCATGAGTAATACTGATTGGAAATGTCTGTTGACACTTTAAATGCTTCAGGATTAAATTAACTTGCAAATTTCGATCGTCTCTTTACCAGAATATTGTTGTTGAGCCATTTCATTAGAGACTGGCATCATAGTACATTCTGTACAAAAGATAATGGGAGTCACTTTGCACTTCACACAGCTTTCTGAATATTTATGAATCAGCCAACCTCAAAGATCTTTAAACCTGTAGTTAAATTCGAAGAAAAAGTTTCATTTAGGCGGCTGAGGCTCCTAAAGGAGGCAAGGCGGTGGTCCACTAATCGAAAGGTCGGCAATTTAATCCTTTTCCTTTGGCTGCATTTTGATGTGCCCTCAGGCAAGATTACGGAACCACAAATTGCCCTCCTTCGCTGTTCCGTCAGTGTGTGAGGAGCCTAGCCGAGTGAATGTCTGGAGTGGAAAGACTGTGCTGTGCTCTGGATAGAAGGTGCTTTAATGCTCCTGATGACGATGGAAGCTTCTGCCTTGGGGTGAAAATATGAAATAGTTTACCATCAGTACGCAACACACAACCAGTAAATCTGTTTGAACAAAGACATCTAAAAAATATCTATAAAACGGGCTCGCTAGTGCCCCCCAAAATGGCCGCCCCTATGGTTAATTTTACATATATGAAATTCCGGCTCTTGTCACCATGACCTTCACCCAACAGGTAATCGGCCATTTTGAATTTAATGTAGATTTTTTTTATATTGTACTTGAAACAAACCCCCTCCTCGATCTTTAACTGAGCTGACTTCAAATGTATCCTGTTCCCTTGTGCTTTTTAACTGTTTTATGGTTTGATGCACATAAATTTTCGATTTGTGTAGACTCCAGGAAAAATAGCACTAAATAGAGACCTGAATAAATAAATAAATAAAAGTGTGAAAATGTGCGTGTGAATGGGAGAAAGTGGGATGTGTTGTAGAGCACTCTGAGCAGTCGGTAGACAAGAAAGGCGTGAAATAACTGCGGTCCAACATGCGTATAATTTTGGTTTTAACAATGAAAAAAAAAAGAAATCAGAAATTAAAAGAAATTGAAGAATAATAAAAAACAATAACCATTGTTTTTTAAATGTAATAGTGACTTTACTAATTTGACGGACACATACATGACACAGGACACATACTGTTTCCTGTTTTCATAACATTGAGGTGCTGAAAAGATCAAATAACTACCACAGACGTATTGGGACTGTCTCCTTGGCAAGTGTTCATCTATGAGTGTCATTTTAAGTAACGCCACTTCTTGCTGAAGGGTGAGCTTAAGGGAGAAGGAGGAGTGAGGATTGCGAAGGGGTAGCTTGGGTGAGAAAATGGGGAAGCCAGAATGACGGGGGTGGGAAAGCATAAAATGGAATGGTGACAGAAATGAGACGAGTGAGTGTGGGGAGAGGAGATGAGAGGCAGAGGAGGAGGGGGAGGAGGGGTGAGACTAATCTTGTTGTAGGAGGCATGAAGGCCGACACAGTGTGTGTCTGACTGATCAGACTAGCAGACCTGATGTCTTGCCTGCAGGCCAGATGTGTGTATGTTTAAACATGCATTGTGCACAGATGTGACAGAAATGTACAAACAGATTCACATTAGCATTTCTCTGCAGTGTGATGCTACCTTCTGTAGTTTCTCTCCTTATGGCTGTGTGACTGTATAGGTGTATACGGTCTTGGATTAGGTACACAATGTACGTTAACCATGATGGCACCCTGAAGAGACTGCATGTCCACTCTGATCACAGACTTCCCATTAGTCTCCCATAGGCCGTTCTTTCCGATATTTGCATCATATTTTTTCCGTTTCTCTCCTGCTTTCTGACTTCTCTCCTGCTCTTGGTATTCCTGTCTCATTTTTGTCCCTCCTCTCTGGATGAAAGGATGCCTTCTTCCCTCTCTCCGCCTCATGCTGTACCACCTAAAAGAAAGTTGGCCATGTGAAGTAGTGTGATTTCAAAACCTCACCGCTCCGGTTTGAAACCGCAGTGCTCTGGTTTGACTGTGCTCCCTCTGTCATCCTTTGGGTTTTTCCTGTAAAGTCAACCTGCTGGTTGTTGTAGATGTCGCTCTTATGATGCACCTCGTTGTGACAAGGTTAGTCAGGATTAAAAAAACCAGGCAACACTGGTCCCTGATGTCACTGCATGACAAGCTGTATTTAGAATACTTTGCTTTGTTCCATCATGGCTTCTGCAGCTGACTACAGCCATGCTTGCAGTTTTGTGTGCACTGTAACAGTGGTGCTTTGAGCTAAATGCTAAATGTCAACATGCTAACATGCTGATGTCAAGCAAGTATTATGTTGGCAATGTTTACCATCTTAATTTGATCTGTTGACTTATCCACAATCAAATAAAAGTACAGCTGAGAGCTGGTGGGAGTGTTATTATTTTTGCAGGCATTTGGTCATAAACCAAAGTATTCAATAAAACTACGCTAGAGGAAACATTACCAGATCACCGAAATCATCAGGATTCATCGTCTGGGACCCCTCGATGATCTTACAACATTTTATGTCAATCCAGAAGTAGATGAGGAAATATGTTCCAGGAGAAGCCAACGCTCTGACTTGCTGATAGTGCTAGATAAAGAGTCTGGAGATCACCAAAGTTATTAGAATTCTTCCTTTGGGTCCCTTACACATCTATAAACACAGTGGAATGTTTTGTCAAAACTTTCCAAAACAAAACCTCAACCTCAACCTAATGATGGTGTTAGAGCAAAAGACAGTGGACCATCATCAGCAGGATTCATCCCCTGAGCAACATTGGCACTGAAATACACCAGACCTTATTTTTCCTCAAAGCATTTGGAGGCTGTAGGATAAAAAGGCCCAGCATAAATGTTTTCTGCTGCGGAAACCTTGAGGGTTCAATGTTAGTAAAAAAAAAAACAAAACAGATAAACAATCCTTAGCAGTGTCTTTCAACCTCAGATTAAAATTGCACCATTAACCTTCCACGTTGTGTGCTGGTCTGGTCGCTCGTCTGCCAAAAGCAAGGCCTGCAGCGAGGACACAGCTTCCATACATGGGGTGCACGCTCCACCAACTCAGCTGCTGGGGCGCCCCTTCATATGCCTTCTGGCAGAGGTTCATATTCCCTGTGCACAGAAGTGCTGTTTCAAGCAATCATTCACTGTATCCCCCACTGCCATCGCACGGCTCAACACTTCAGCTCAACTCAGCGAGACCCTGTGGACTCAGTGAGCTGAGCCAGCAGACAGCACTCTATGTTTGAGTGCCACTGCTCAACATTTTGACTTAAGTCTTGACACGTAGGTAAGCTTAGTTTAGTTTCTGTTACTCCTGGACCAAAGTGATGAACTGACCAGCAGAGACACAGAACTCTCCTGCTAGCGTGGCTTAAAAAAAAAAGACATTTGTTCCCATCCAACACCAAGAGCGACAAAACACAATGAAAGCAAAAAGCTGAAACCACTAACAAACACCTGTTTTGAGTCCAAATGATTTGTTTCTTGTACGTTGGTGTTTTCCTTCAGGTTTCACGAATTTCATGCGCAGCCCAGCGTGTGACATCTTCAACCCTTTGCACCACGAGGTGAATCAAGACATGGAGCAGCCCCTGTGCAACTACTTCATCGCCTCGTCTCACAACACGTACCTGACCGGCGACCAGCTCCTCTCCCACTCCAAGACCGACATGTACGCCTGGGTGCTGCAGTCCGGCTGCCGCTGTGTAGAAGGTCAGCAAACGCCTGAATCAAAATAAAAAATGACATGCCAATCTGACTTTGGCTATTTCACATCAAAGGAAAAGCACAGGTGTAGATAATTAAATTAATCAGGGGTTTCAGGGTAATTGTGCATGCTGGCTGTCTCTCACACTGTCATGGCTCTCTGGGACACTGAATTTAATAGAGTCATGATTAATGGCATCAGCAGCGCATGTGCTTCTCCTGCATATCAACATGTCTGCTGTGTCATTTTTGATTGGACAAGTTGCCTTTCATGAGTCTTTATTATCGCGGCAAACTCTCCTTCGCCTTAATTAAATGGTAAGGGCTTTTTTATGCTGATTGCACAGGTGCACCAGCAAGTAATGGCTCATTTTAATCAAATTTCTTAACGTATTATTATTTTTGCACAAATGTTGAAATCAAGGATGGACTGATTTGAATTTTGGTGGTCAAAGGTCACTGTGACCTCACAAAACACATCTTAGGCCATTACTCAACAACTCAAAATGATAGTTATAACAACATTTTACACAAACATGTAATAGGATATGATAATGAAGTGGTGACATTTTAGATTCACGAAGTTAAAGAACAACAAAATGTTCTTTAAAAGAAATGTTCTGGCCATTGTTCAGTGCCACAGCTCAGGAACAGCGACTTGGCTAGTGCGCAGATGTATACAGCTTGGAGGCAATAATTCTACTTTTGTTCACGTTACCAAATTTAAACCCAGTGCTATTTATCACCATTAAACGCTGAAAAATATCCTCCAGTGCGGCACAATCCTGCTCCGGCCATCACTTAAACATTACCTTTATTCACACGCAGAATAATTTAACACCGGCGTCAAATGCGCTGAATGTGAAATAGTTCCGAATGAAATAAGCTGTCCGTTTTATATTCAAAGCAGAACCATGAATACTGAGGAGAGGCTAAGAAACTGAGAGCAGTAACATGATGCATGGTTGTTATTCATGCATCATTTCCCCTGTTTCTTCTCTCCCCCCTGCAGTGGATTGTTGGGATGGACCTGATGGAGAGCCGATGGTCCAACATGGCTACACTCTGACCTCCAAGATACCGTTCAAGTTTGTCATAGAGACCATCAATAAATATGCCTTCATAAATAACCAGTGAGTCCAAGCCCCTTATAGCATGTTTGTGTGAGTGTGTGTGTGTGTGTGTGTGTGCGTGTGTGTGTGTGTGTGTGGGTGTGTGTGTGTGTGTGACATTTTATGGAAAGTGAACACTTCCATTATCCCACAGGTATTGTACTGGGAGAAAATGGCCCAGAATGCCAAATAGAAGCAGTTTTTTTTTTTCTTACACATTAATCTGACTGGAACATCATTTCTGTAGCACAAATATTATTCTTTGGACAGACAGCACAATCTGCACACAAATTGTATTATTGATTGCATATTGTCCTCAGTTGAATTATATTGCTTTCTGGTCCACTATGGGAGGATATCTCTCTCTCTCTCTCTCTCTCTCTCTCTCGCTATCTGCTACTGATAATAAAAAAAAGTCTAAAAGCAGCCTTTCTCACACTGCTATGATAAAATAGATTTGACGAGAGGATTCCCCACAAGGTTTAACAAGAAAGTTCTAACATTTTGACAGCCAGGTTTGTGTTTTTCAGAAAACACCATGATTCCTGGCAGTAATTAGCACCTATTACTGAGCCATCTGCTTAGCAGCATTTCCTCCAGCTCCCCGAGGAGCCTCTGTTGGGTCCAACAATACCCAAACAAAGTGATGAACGATGCAGCTTCCTGCTGCCATACTGGCTCATTTTAACATCTATTGCAGACACTTATGATTACAGACCCTGTGTTGTATAAAACAGTTTATCTTATTCAAAAGGGGCAGACTGTTGGCATTGATTCAGATTCATGTCATTAAACTAGATGTACAGTTGGAAATAGCTCAGTGGAAGTTTTACTAAAATTTGAAGGTTGTACATCTGTTAAAAATCTTATTCTTAGTTGTTATTGTTGCAATTTTGCACAAATAACTGTTATTGGTCTTTTAAGGAATACTTTGATACTTTGAAAAATATGCTCATTATCATCACATATCTGAGCATAAAACAGCCCAGTCTCACCCTAAAGTGTTTTTTCTTTTCCTCTTTGTGTGAATTCAGTTAAAGACCATATGTTTAATGTGACCTCCCTTATTGCTTCCTTCTCCTTTTGTCATAGGCAAAGTATCCATTTGTTGATTTTAGTGTGTGTGTGTGTGTGTGTGTGTGTGTGTGTGTGTGTGTGTGTGTGTGTGTGTGTGTGTGTGTGTGTGTGTGTGTGTGTGTGTTCTGGGGCTGAGGCCCCTGCGGTAGACCTGTCAGTCTGACAAATCTGACATTTGAGCTGAGGTGCTGTGTGGCCACGAGTCATTTCACCTTTTCTAAATGAAAACACAGGAACAACACACACACACACACACCACTCCTACATACACACACACACACACACACACACACACACACACACACACACACACACACACACACACACACACTATGTCACAAAGGTGTTTATGCATCTGTATGTTTTATCACTAACCTCCTCACTGTTCTCTTGGTTGAAGGCGAGAAACTGAAGAACAGTTTGAGATGTGATTCACACTCACTTCAGTCCATCGGCTGCGTTCGAGACACATTTTCTAAGTGTTGACAGGTTTTTGATGTAACCTATGGAAACCTGAGTATGTACGTTGATGTTTTTTTTTTTCCTTTCAGGTTTCCAGTAATCCTGTCCATAGAGAACCACTGCAGCATCCAGCAGCAGAAGAAGATCGCCCAGTACCTGCGAGAAATCTTCGCAGACAAACTGGATGTGGGAGAGGTCCTCAGCAGGGACTCCAAAACATTACCCAGTCCTCAGAGCCTGCAGGGCAAGATCCTCATCAAAGTAAGAGCACACATCTGGATGGATGTATGGTGGACTGACAGTTTGTTTGTTTAAATCCAAAAATAAATTGCCTCGCCAGTTAGTGCACTTGTTAATCAAAGCATCTTCATCTCCACTTCCATCCTTCCACTTGTGTGAGCGAAGAAAGCAGAGCGCTCGTTATCTCTCCGTCATTTTGCTTCGTGTGCATTGCGGTGCTGAGGATTTTGAGATGTGGAGTGGGAGAGGCACTGCAAGCCGCTAATTAATATCCATAAACAGATGAAGAGAAGGAAGAGGAGAAAGGGAGGACTAAAGTAGGTCATTGTATTAATCATAGAGGAGAAAGGAAGAGACGGAAGAGATGGTGGAATGTGATAACTCAGCGACGGATTTTGTTCTATTCACACATAAACGGCGACACATCCATAAGCCCAACCTGGCAACTCGGTTCGGGGCTGCCAGTGGTCTAAACAATTCAGCAATTAACTACGAGGAATAGATGAATGCTTGAAGATGCATTATAATTCCCTGTAAAATTAGCACTCAAGTTTATGACAGTGAATCCTCTACTTCTCAAAATCCCCGGTCAAAACTAAAATAGCATTTCTTGTTTTTCATCTGGTTTCAAATCTTTTTTTGATTTACCAGAGAGGCTCGACATAACGATTTCTCCTGAATGATAAATAATGCAGCTTTTTACATTAAGTCACCTCAGGTATCACACACGCCTGAGGTGACTTAATGAGAAAAGGCTGCATTATTTATCATTTAGAACAGATTGTAACACCTGGCACACATTCAGACTGATTCGATGGACTGTAAACTTGTACTGCTTCCTGTCCATTTCATGGTTATCAATTCCCTCCCTCCTCTCTATGTCACCAAATGAACAAGGCGGTTGTAATTGCCAGATGTTGCAGCAAACTGCAAATCGGCAAATCAGTCTCTGTCCTGATTGGATAAAGTGGGCAGGGATACCTGAAGATGTCTTCTCTCTTGCACTGCATTAGCAGGAGAAGGAGAGACATGGGTTACTGACCAAACAAAATGATGGAGAGCTATTTAACGCTTATTTAATACAAATACATCACTTACAGCACCTTTAATGTGAGTGAATTTTACTCTGGCATGTACAGAGAAACAGCAATGTCAAAGAACATACAGAAAGGAGGCGATTAGTTGGATGTATGAAGTTTGTTGTAAACTCACTGGTGAAAAGTGAAGTGTTACTTCTGTTTGGGCTCTCAAAGACACCATCTGTAGCTCTGCTAGATTTCGGGTAAACCTCCACCAAAACCCAAATTATAGCAGTTGTGTTGTCTGGAAATAACTTTTTGGCAAACAGCAAGAGTTTTATTTGGAAACCTTTCAGGAACAAAGTCCAACTGGAACACACCAACTCATACAACAAACTTTTATTAAATGACTAACATTTCAATGCCTTGTGTGTATTCATCGGAGTCAAGCAAAGACAAAGACTCGTGTCCTCTTAAATAACCTCCCTTAATTAGGATCTAATCCAGCACAGGCTGGAGAAAGGGGGAGGGGGCAATCAATGAGAAGTAGAAAGGATTCACTCATTCAGTTAGAATACAAAGATGACCAAATCATCATGAGTGACATCAATAAGCACATATAGTATGAGTTTTATTTGTCCATGCATATCTCATCTAACATATAAAACCTTAATGTCCTTATTTGATCTCATAACAAATCCTTCATTGTTCTTTTTGTGTTTGAAGTGGTAACCACTCAACCTGAGCCACAGAACAAACATTTGTCCATATTTGGTTTTTGATGAGGTCAGAAGAGAACAAAATAGATATTTTTAAAGATAGACATTGGTGGATTTATAGAGCAGTGGATATTCGCAACTTCTGAGTAATTTTTGTTAGCGACCTCTCTTTTGAACAGCCTGTCAGTCAGATCAACAGAACTGCCTCCTTCCCCCTCAGAAACATGGCTCGTCTCCGCCCATAACCCTCCTCCTCTGCTGCTGAAACTCTGATTCATGCCTTTATCACATCCAGAATTGACTCCTGCTACAGCATTCTTATATGGTACGTCATCCAAAGTCCTAAATAAGCTCCAGAGCTGCTCAGCTCCTCACCCACTCCCACTGTCCCACAACTGACCTAATTCAAAGTCGCTCCTCTCACCTACAACACCCTCCATAACTAGCTCCCCTCCTATCTCACTAGCCTGCTCCACTATCAATTAAATAGATAAAAAACTACATAAATCATGTAATGTATTAGACATTTACAGAACCTAGTAGATTTACCTACCTAAATGTCACCAACTTTGACCATAGAGGAGATCAGAAACAGCACATGAGCCATTCTGGAAAGCACACATGGATCGTCAATAGCAACGATTACCAATTTGCCTCTCTGCCACCAATATGTCACACGTTATAGTTTGTAAGCTATCTCTCTGCAGCACCCACTGGCACTGTTCTGAAAGACAGGGCAGGTGTCCTTTAAGGTGATCTGTGAAACATGGTTGATTTGATCTTCGCCAAAAATAATTTAAAAAACCCAACATATATCTGTAAATCTGTAAAACATAAATCAACTTTCACTTTGACGGCCTCACATCCAGAAGATCTGTATCCACGGCACAGAACGGCTGTTCCACACAGAAACAAAGAGAGACTGAGCGAACGCTTTCAGCATTTATTGGATTCTTGTTATGAGCACCAGAAAAAAAAATGACTTTATCTGTAAAGGGAAGAAAGCCTGCATTGTTCAGCTGGAGAAGGGGGCTCTGTCTTTGACCCTCTCAAGCCAAATGTCTTAAAAGAGAAAGAGCAGTATTGATTTTCTATAAAGCCCTAAAATCCTCTCTAACAGTTTTCCTCCTCCTCTTCCCTCCCCCTCTCTACCCTTGTTTTGAGACCCTTTCACCTCTCTCCACCCCTCCCAGCGGAGCGAGAGACAAGAGAGTCACAAGACAATAAAGGAAAAATATCGAAAGGGGGTTTGACGTAGGGAAGAGAAGGCAGAGTGGGGATAGACTGGTTGTGGCAGAAGGCGGTGATGTTAGCGAGAGACGCGCCGTGCTGGAGGAAGCTCGGAGTCTGGCATTGATTTTGGAAGAAGAGGCTTAGAAAAATCTTGACTCCCACTCACACCTTCAGAATGGCTCAGTAATGGGCTTCCACTCTGCTGAAAGAGCTGCTCAGGGAGCTTCTCAGAGAATCTGCTGCTGACTGTACTATTTGTGTGTGTGCTTGAACGTGCACAAGTGTATGTCTGATTATGGCCCTCGCTCTGCCCGTACATACTGCTACCCCTACCTTAAAGGTGCAACCTGTATGGGTGTTATACAGTATAAAAGCGAGGGTTTTTGCTTTATTTAGGACGTACACATGGGTCAAACATATTCATTGCTCTCCTCCCATCTTTGTCCGTCCTCTCTCCATCCAGGGGAAACGTCTGCCCGCCTATCTGTCTGCCGACGCCGAGGAGGGGGAGGTGTCCGATGATGACAGCGCTGATGAAATTGAGGATGACTTCAAGCTCAGGAGCAGCAATGTAAGAGTGAGGAATGTTGTAAACATTATGAACGCACAAACATGCGCGAACACATCGAACAGACATGGTACTTCACATTACTTGAGTCTTTTCTCGAGGTGTGTGGATGATTTTCGATCTTGAAGGCATCTGCAATCTACTTATTAGGCGAATCCTCGAAAATTGTGGTATTCAGTGTTTACTGCTGTTTCCTAACTTCAAATAACCTCAGTGACAAGGAGGTTAGCGCTATGTGAATGCACCAGTACGGTAATGTAGCCAGTTAAATGGCCATGATTGATTGGAAGAACTACTTTCCGTGACTCTTTCTTGGGTGACGTATTGTAATTATTTACAACATGAGTTATATCTAGTGTGATGATGCATGCGGGGCTTGTGCCAAAAAAAAGTATTGTCAATATGGGAACTCTTGAAATGGCTCCAGAAATTTTACTGTTACCTCATTTGTTCAGAAAGGAGCTTCTATGCCCTCCCTGGAGCCTACAACAGCCAATAAGTGATCACATGGACATGAGAGCCACTCTCTGTTCCCTCCCTTCTCTCCTTAGCCGTGTGATTCAGTGTTGTGTTTTGGTGTGCTCAATCCGCTACAGATCAATACCAAAGGGAAGAAAAAAAATTACAGCAATTTTCAGAATGTAAGGGGTTTATTAATGCAACAATATTGTGTTTTAATGGTGGAAATTGATAATAAAAATGGGCTTTTCTTAAGCCTGGCTATCTTCTACAAGCATTTCAAAACTGATCTTAAATCACTGGATCATACTTGCAATCAAATAAATGATTTTTTTTTTTTTATCCAGATCACCCACCACCTACTTGTTTGTTCAACAAGTTTTTAATCTTTTTGAGGCCAGTCTTGCCTATCTATTAAAGTAAGTTAAAAAAGGACAGCAGAGATTATTTAATTTCAGCACAATGCCATTCAGACTGGCTCAGTAACCAGTGGCTTAGGATGAGCCATTCACCTGTCTTGGAGCAATTAATAAAATGTATCCTCCAATGATTTAAAGCTGAAAGTTTTAAATGAAAGGATATAGCAAAACTCTGCTATTTTATAGTTTTACACGCTTTTGAAAAATAAAGACATAAAAGTAACTCAACTGAACTTTTCTACCTGATTGTCTGTGCTGCTTTCCTTTATGTGGCTATTTCAGTGATTTAACTGCTAAGTAATCAGTTATTTAAAAGAAATAATGCAGCAACAATTTGATATGAGCGAAAAAGAATTCAGAATTCAGACAGGGAGAGATTTATGTAAGAGAAAAACCCTCTCTCTATAAGTTAGATAATGGCATCTTAATGATGTTGTCGTGCTCGTTATAATGACTTCAGTAATTGGGTTGTAATGTTGCTGCTTGTAAAGTTTTACTGATCATCATTGCAGTGATGTTTTAGAATAATCAATGCTTAATGGAGCAGATATGAGCGTAGAGAAGAGCTTGCATCTCCTTTCTTGCTTATGCTCATTGTGCCTGGCGCCGATTTGATAGTCACTCTTAATCCTGTTCATTTATTCTATGATACAGTACTGCCAGGGTCCTCCTCAACACATTTAAAGCACGAAAAACGCTCAGTTGTTTTCCAGATGGTTCAGTTGTGTAACCGAATATGGCATCATTCTTCCGCATTTAGCTGGAGGCATGAGGCTGCAGATGCCACTTTGGATGATTATTGCCATTTTAAAAGGGTGGTGGCAGGTTTCCACTGATGAGGGGTTTTGTTTTGAGCTCATTAAACCAGCATGCTTTCACAGCAGTCACCACTTACATTGCACTAATAGTGGGATATAGTTTTCATCCAGTAACGATACACAGGCTGGGAAAAATGGCGACTTGTATCATGTTGTTTGCTCCTATTCTGTGTGATGTAAGACACTTCTGTATGTACTCTTTATTTTTTTTTTCAATTTTAGCTGACTATATGCAGTGTTACAGGATGTCATACAAGATTTTCTTTCAAAGTTGAGACCTGCAGATGTAGACCTGTTGTTGATGATGCCCCCTACAGGCAAGAAAGGCAACAGCTGCTGCTATTTTAACATGTGTGGCACCTGCAGGCAGCGAGTGTCCGTAATTGTGTCAGAAATCACTCTTTGTTTACTATTGTGCACTATTTTCACCCACTAACACTTTTGCGCAACTGTGAAAAATATAATGTAATGAAAAGAGAATTAACCATGGTAACATTTTCAGCTAAAGATGAGAAAATGACCCTTGTACTGTTCTGCTGTTCTCTTTTATATTGTTATTTGATAATCATAATTGATATATCTACTTGCTCTGGAGCGAGGATTTTCACCATATGCTGTGTGTGATTTTGCATGCAACTTTTGTAAAGCATTTATCGCTCTTTTTTTTTTTTTTTTCCCTTAAACACGACTCTTACAGCCCGTCATGTGCCAGCAGCAAATTGCAAACCAACTTCATGTTTCTTGTTCGGTGGCTACCTCTTGTGGCCATAGTTATTATTGTGACAAAGGAAGAAGTTAGGTCAATTTATGTGAAGAGTGTCAATGTCCAAATAGGTAAGTGGATGGGGTGGATGGTTGGGCCGCTACACGCCAGGTTGACAGTCGATGGGAAAGTAGCAGCTTGCCAATGAGAGAAATCCCTCTGATTGGCTGTTCAGGTGAGTGGACCAGTGCACTACTGTCACTGGTACACTGCAACGGTCATTTAGAGTTAAGCAGAATATAAACCCTTTTGCAGGTTTAAAATATTACATTTTAAGCATCAGACACACTCTCCTCCAGCATAAAATAACAGTAAAGTTGTAACACTTAATACCTGCCGGTGGAAGCAAAATGGAAGCATTTATTTTCCCTCATCTGTAGATAGTGCACATCTGTACGTTTACATCCGCAGTTCAGAACTGCGACTGTGGTTACTTTTCAAAATGTGGTTCTGGTTCCGTAAAACTGAAGGTCTGACTGAGGTGCTGCGACTCTGCAGTTGGCTGGGCTTTGTTTCAGTGAGAATCCTTGAATCTCAAGACGGCATTACTCTTCATCATCTCCTTTATTGGAATGACCTCCTCATGTCTCCTGCTTCCTTGCCTCTCTGTCTCCTCCTTTGTCATAATAACCCTCCTCCTCCCTCACACAGGGCAACGGTCATCACCAGGTGGAGTCTCACATCAGAAAGAAACTGGACTCTCTTCTGAAGGAGTCTCGGATCGGCGACAAGGAAGACACCGACAGTTTCAGCATACGCGCTCTGCTCCGGGCTACGCACCAGGGCCTTCAGAAAAACCTGCGACAGGTACCACACCCGAGGCGATGTGCAGCGCTGCATACGGAGCAGAGTAATACTTGTCAACCGAAGAAGAAGAGGAAAAGAAGAGAGGCGGGGGGGATAAAACTAGGCCATGGCATTAGTCACGGAGGGAATCGGAGAAAAATAAAGGAGTAATTCCTGCACCGCTCACTGGTCAAACACACCCATCAAATACATTAAAGTGGTCAGTCAAGCAGCAGCTCCTTGGTCCACTCTGAAGGGATGGATAGGCTCTGACAGCTATGTTAGTTTTTCATGCATAGCATGTCAAAAACACACTGAAAGTGATGAGAAACTAAAAGTCTGCAGTGTTGCTTAATATTTAATTTTCCAGCTTGTCTCTCCTGCTATTTATAGACTCTTCAGTTTCCTGACAGCCATTTTATGTGGTGGGTGTTGTGCATCGGGGTTTCCTATTCTCTTTATTCTGCTGCTGCTTTGTTGGTGATCCCCTTCACCTCACTGTGTCTATAAAGCTTTTTATTTTTTTTCCCTCTCTCATCTTCCTCACTAGTAATTTTCCTCAATTTTTTTTATTTTTGTTCCTCACCCACTCTCTGCTTCAGCTGTGCTTTGCTTTATTGGCTGGTGTCTACTGCGGCCCCTCCAGCTTCTGAGCTTTAGGGTTTAAGTGACTCACTGGGTGCTAATGTGGTTGTTATTAGATTCACATCAAATGCTCCGCACATATGAATGTAAACAGGCACTAGCAAAGGCATATAAAGAATCTCTGAATGTGTTCTCCTTGTCTCCAGAACTCCAAAGGGGTTTTGAAGAAATCCCAGAGCAGATCCTTCATCACGACGCTCAAACAGAAGGTGAGGTTCAGGGGGCTCTTTTTTTGCTTGATTCGGAATCTATTTCTGAGGTCTGAACGGCAAATTCAGGATAGATTGGCTCCAAGATAGTTGGCAATGACGTACTTTTCTAACTTCCACAAGTGTAACAGAACTTTAGGTGGACTAGTTCGCAAAAAAAAAAACAACAAAAAATTTAGCAATGACTTGTGTGTGCTTGACCCCACAAACAGACCACAAATCAGCACACTGAGTTCCATGTCGCTCACATCCTGCACTGCCCACATGTAGCCCTGGCAGGTGATCATCACTTTCGCCTGCACTCGCGTATGTCTGACTGCAGCCTCATGATGGCCTTGACTGCTGATTGAGCATGGCCATTCAGCTGAACCGTAAGAGCTGACTCGAGCCAATGGTGCTGGCAAAACCACAAATTATAAAAGGTTGGCAAAGACTTTCCAATATTATCTGGTGACCAGTATTTGACTTGGTGTGTTGGAGCTCTCCGATAAGAGCAGTGAGATACTTGTAACTTTTTATGGATTATCACCGATTACCACTGATAATCGGCAGGGCCACGTGCTTCAAATAGAGGCAGTTTGCATCCCAGAAGTTAGGCTGAGATGGACTTGTCAATGAAAAGAACCATGGTAGATCCAAAATGAGCTGGTCCACCATCTCTCTTTTGTTGCCCCTGTCTAAACTTGAATGAGGTTGATGAGGTAAATCACTAAATGGACTGTGTTTGTGCTGTTGCATTATTTTATTAGAAGCAGTGCTAATGCTTCTTGACATATTGAAAAACTCAACGTTTTAAAAAAATGGAACAAAGGAGTGAGGGAGCACCTGTGAGGAATTCCTATCGAACTTGCCACTGATCGTACTGTCTAAACATTAAATGGCTGACCATACCAAGAATGATAACTTTAACAATAACTATGATATATTGTTTTAACTCTCTCAACTTTAACAACTGGTTATAATATTGGTTTTCAACTGACGCCAACCTCTTTTATGCAGGTGTTTGGTAATTTGATGGTATTTAGGGAACACTTTTTAGATGGTCTACTCTTTCTAACTCAGTCTTGGTTGTTTAAAGAACTTTCTAAACACTCTTTTAAAATAATATTATTTGCAAATTACACATAAAGAAAGTAATTTTTCCAGAGACATACTGACAAACAGTCTTTGGGGTGTTGGGGTCTCAGAGGTTCATATTGTCTTGTGTTGTAAAAATAATAATATTAATAAGATAATGATACAAACTCAGACATTTTTTTTCCATAACTGAATAAACAAGAAAGAGCACATTTCCAGAGGAAAATAATGTCCCCAGAACACAGTTTGAAGCTAGATAGGTGGCAGGGTCTGCCAAATATAAACAAAGTAAAAACAGTTTGAACTTGTCTTGTCATTTAGGGTCAGTCTTTTAAATTCAGTTTGTTTATTTAGCTGATATTCAGTCAATGAAGATCTTTCTCTTCTGATTAAAACCTTCCCAAAAACTGCATATTGCCCCTTTAATGTTGTTTACACTGTTTACTGAAGGCTCTCTTTTTCTTCGGTGTGGATCCTCACATTGTTATCTCACCAGAAAATGCATATGCGAGGCACCCTTATCTTGAGCCTGCTGCAGGTCGCAGGATCATAATTAAAACTGCCACACTTATCTCTCAGTACCACGCTGCAGAGCCATGCAGTGAATGCAGGCTTTTTGCATATCTTTGAAACGTGCAAATCTAATGCGAGTTCTGTCTCTAGATCCGCTTTAAGGTGTATGTTCTGTTCTTCAGACAGCTGCTCTCGGTGTAGGCTGTTCATTTTACAGTGTGATATATGTTTGGCCTTCAACGTGTATGTCTGTGGTGGTTTTTGTCACATTTTCTCCACATTTCACAGCCTGGTTATTTCTTCCTCCATCCATTCGCTTCTTTTCCTCTCTGCCCTCCTCTGTTTACCCACTCACGTCTCCTCGTCATTCTTTTTACGCCTCCCTCTATGCATATTATACATCCTCCCACGTGTGTGTATATATGTGCGCATGCATGGGTGCATGTAATCTGTTGGCAAGCGGCCTAAACCCTGTAATTACTGCGACCCTCATGCTCTTCCCAACTCCACTTTAGCCCTAATAGAGATGTTCCTTCTCTCGGAAAAAAGCGCGCACTTCACCAAATGCACGCTCGCTATAATTACATACGTTACACCTAGAACACCCACCAACATGCACAAACGCTCAAACCGCTGCTACAATAACAGCACTCTCAATGAATCTCACAGGAACACATACAATTTGCAAGAGATATTATCAACAGCCCTCTCCCGCTGAAGAACTCTTCTGCTGAGAGGTCGTGTGTGGGCGGTATCATGTATGAAGTGTATTTAACACATTTATCAGGATTTCAACTGAAGATAGGAATTCCAGGCACCACTTTCTCTGGTTTTTAAGCTCAAACCTTCACCATGATGCAACTGTTTGTTTATGTATTCCTGTGTGTGTGTGTGTGTATGTGTGTCTGTCCAGAGGCATTCCAAATCCAGGCTGTCATGCCAAAGCGTGGACAAGGAGGAGGACGGTCAGGAGAACTCTGCGAGGGAGGCCGGAGGGCAGTTCAACAGGTGACCTTTGACCCGCTTCACCATAGCACTGACTGAGTCCCTGGAGATTGTGAGATTTGATAGCTGCTGACTGCTGGAGGCATGGAACAATCCAGTGCATCCATAGCATCCTACAAATCGCTAAAGCTTCTACAATAAACATTTATGACTGTCTAAATGAAATTAGAAAATGATGGACTTAAAACTCAGAGCCACCATTATCTGCGTTTACATGGACTCAGAAACAGAGGAAGGCAATTAGTATGACAAAAAGCAAGTGTTAATGAGCTGAAACTCCAAAAATCCAAAAGCGTGAATAATAAAAAGGCAGAGGGACCACAGGGAACAACTTAGAAACACAAGGAACAGGGCTGGGGAAGAGCACAGGAACACAGGAGGGGCACAGAACCCTGGGAACACAGGTGAGCAGGAAGTAAATTCTTCATGTAACCACTTGAATCAGAGGATACTGATCGGATCTGATCTGTATTTTCAGTCAATTTGAGGGGGTAGGTGTAAACATTTTGAGAAGTAGGATAAAATTGTTCCTGCTTCCGGGACAGAAACTGGGAGAACTGGTCTGTGGGCAATAATCCACTTTTATTGTAGGTCTTAAAATATTTAATGACTGTTGACCGTCTCAAAGCTCAAAAGGAAGGATGGAAATAGATTGTTGGACCAAGTGTTTGAAAAGTTGACTAAACCAGAAGCCACTAAACTATTTCCCAAATTAAAAAACTGCTGCAGTAATTTTAGGAGCTCTTTCTTACAAGGCTTCAAGTCAAGACAGCAAATGAAGGAAACACAAATTGGTTTTGATTCCTGTTGACTTTATGCATCATCAACAATATCCAGTGAATGGAGAATAGCAGGAACGATAACTTACGTTATAACAACTTCCTGATCTGATCTGATTTTTTTCAATTTTTTGGACCGTTCCCATAATAATTTATTTTAATATGGCAAGTTTGCTTATCTGACTCACACAAGTGCAAAAAAACAGAGACAGAGACAGAACACACTGTTTGAATGAAGGAGGCCAAGACTTGAGTCATCCCATATGTTGTCATCAGGCTGCTCCATGGGCCCAGAGCAGTGTTTACTGCATGTGATAAAATTCAGTGGTATCTGCTTTTTTATTTGATATTTTCTTTTTTTTTTTTTTTAACACTACTTTTACAGCTTTTTTCTACATTAAAGCTAGTCTCCTGTGACTAGTGGTTGAAGTATAAGACATTTTTTTTAGTAAAAATAGCAATACCACACATAAAAACACTCTATTTCACATATTGTTCGGATAGAGCTGATTCACTAATGAGTCGGAGAATCTAATTGCGTCTGCTTTTGTCTGCGCCATGAATATATCCGAGTCTCTATCACACATTCTTTGTCCACCTCTGTCTCATTCTTTCTTTGTGACTGAGCACTGGGCAAGAAGTAGGCTATGGAAATTCAGCTTTGTTTTTCTTGCCTCAGTCGCTCTCTGTGTACGAGGCCTTTGTCTCTCTTTATTCTCCCAGTCTCTGTCTCTGGTTGCGTATTCATATATGCCTGTCCTCGGGAACTGTCACACAGATCCCTGCGAGAATGTGTCTGAGTGGCTATGTGACTGACTACTGTCTTGCGCAAGACTGTGTGTGCATGACCGTGTGTCGTGTGTGTGTGTGTGTGTGTGTGTGTGTGTGTGTGTAGTTGTGTGTGTGTGTGTGTGAATGCGTATCTGGCTGCACTGCATGCGCTCCGGTCCCCATTAAGCTTTTTGCCTTTGATGCTCTTTCCTGTGGTTTGCAAGCTGCTTCACTGATGCACAGCCCTCTGTTGCCTGCGATGCTCTGGCCACTGTAAATGCTTAAACAACTATTCGAGTGTGGGCATGTCCTCTCACTCACTCTCCTCTGCCCTCTCTTGGAAATTGACTTCTGTCATCTGGTATCTTTCTTTAGGGGTGGAAGGAAGAGGAAGACGATGAAGCTGAGCAGAGATCTGTCCAACCTGGTGGTGTTCACCAACTCTGTTGCATCACAGGAGTGTCTGAATGAAGGTGAAGCACCAGCGCTCTAACACTTTCACACATGCAACAATCAACAATCTTTATACCCTGAGGTCATTTTCCTACCCCGTGTTTCTCTCCAGGTACTCCAGGTGACGTCTTGTCATTCAGCGAGACCAGAGCCCAATCCCTGGTCAATCACAGAGCCGAACAATTCCTGGCTTTTAACCAGAGGCAACTGTCGCGGATTTATCCCTCGGCCTATCGCATCGACTCGTCCAATTTCAATCCCCAGTTTTACTGGAACGTGGGCTGTCAGCTGGGTAAGACAGCTGACCAGTTTAGAGCTTTTCCGTTAATGGAAATAACAGGTTCCTTCCCTCTGTTTATGTGTCATCATATCAATTAATGACAGGTGTGTGGCCAGATTCCCTCTACGGCCTGCACACCACACAGTTGGATCAAGAATCTGTGAGGATTACGGAGAATTCTAAATGAATAAAAGGCAGATAAGCTAATGAAGAAGTGTTGGAAGTGATATTTTTATCCGTGCAAGGCGGCCATCGGGAAATTCAAGATCCAAGGAATCCCTGCCTGTCCTGCCAATTATGTGTTTTTTTTTTCTGTTAGACTCAGAGAACAATATTGGCTTCTAAGAAATTAACTTTTCGGGCACACAAAAATAGAAACAAGGAGAAAAAGATAAACAAACACCGAAGTCTGAGCTAGAATGTCTTTGAAGCAGCTCTGATTCGCCCTTCTTCTTTCAGTTTTCCTTTTTTCTGTTTCATGTGTTTTTTCTTATTAAGGTTTCAAGGAAAGAGACAGGCTTAATTAATAATGAATTAATCAATCAAAAGAGGAATGTTTGATTAAATGAAGAACACAATGACCACAAGTGTGACAAATCAGTCTCCTCGCATGATTTTTGCCACAGACTTGAGCTTCCTCAGTGATTTTCACAGGATGTGATGAAAGCGCTTTCTGCCCGCAAATGGCTTGCCCTCAACGCCACAGCCCTCATCTAATCCTACACAAGACTTTAATGGAATAAATACAAGGATTTGACAGTTAGGGAATTTTTAATTAGTCCCACAATAGCTCACATCAAGTAAATTCTGACATTTATGTGAGTGAAATTTAGTTTGTGCATGCTCACCTCTGCCTCCAGGTTAGGTTGCCAGGTACACACACAACCCACATGAAACATTTCCATTTCACTTGTATTTATTGTGAAATCAAGGGGAGAAATTACTGAGCACGGGGGAGAAAGCGTTGGGCAGTATAGTTTACGTATCCTACACCAGCACTTGGATAATAATTTTGACAAATGAACCTCTCATGTGGATTTTTATCTCTTTCAGTTGCTCTGAATTACCAGACAGAGGGCAGGATGATGCAGCTCAACCGAGCCAAGTTCATGGTGAATGGAGGTATTGGCTATGTCCTCAAACCTCCTCCCATGTGTAAAGGTACCGCAACACACAAGACTGCACGTGCACAAACAAGCACACGTACACAAAACAAATCAGTGTTTGCACACACACATAAAAGCTGATGTGCAAACCAGTGTTTATTTTTTGTGACTAGATTGGCTTACCTGTAGTTTATGCACACCTCAGGATAAGAAAGTCTCAGATGTAGTGAGCAACGATTTTTATATTGTCGAAGTCGTGAGCGCGACAACATCGTGCTGCACTTTTTTCTTCTTCCTCTCAGTGTTTATTAATGAAATGCAGCTTAAGAAGATCATGCTACCAGCTACTGTATATGAGTGTTTAAATTCTTCACTCGTTCAGTCACTAAAGCTATTTTATAGTTTTTTTTTTATTATCTGCTTCGTTTAACCACTAGTATTTTCACTGATACTGAAAAATAGCCTATAATGGAAATTTCTCAATATAGGCCCCATAACTTATTGCTCATCACTAATGAGAAGTTTAAATTTAGATTTGTCTCTTTACATTAAGAAAGCAGATAATGTTTCATTTAGTCACTGACGTTATATGAGAAGCACTGGGTGAGTACAGAGAGTAACATGTGATATTGTTTTGCAGCTAAGGATAGCTGTAACAAAGCCTGTTTGTTATTATACATCATCAAGTCTTGATTTTACATTTAAATAAAAACATTTCACACCATTGCACACAGTATATTTTGTTTCTGCTTGTTCCTTTGAACCTAGAGGAAATGTCCAGGTAGCGAAATACTCAAACACAAGAAGATGCAAGACTTGTTTTTATTGGAAATACATTTTCCAACTAATTCAATGTGGCACATTTGCTCTCCTTAGAATCTTTGAGATCCTTCTTAGAATCTCATCCCCATTATTTCATACAACTTAGGAGTTAACCACATGATAAAGCACAGGCTTGCTGCCCATTTACCACATAACTTCTCATTCACCCATTCACACACACATTCATACACTGGTGGCAGAGGCCACAATTCAAGGTGTCCCTGTCTCATCAGGAGCAATAACCATTCATACTCACACTCACACACCGTTGGAAAAGCCACTGGGAGCAGTTTGGGTTTCAGTGTCTTGCCCAAGGACACTTTGACATGTATACTGCTGGGGCCATTAGCTTATTAAGGGCATGAAAAATGTGTATTCATCACATATGTGACTGAAGCCACACATGTCAACATTATCCAATCAAGGTTCAAAAATGTGTCTATGTCTGTATCTCTCACCTTTGTTCGTTTTGCATATGAATGTTCAGAGACCGAAACGAGCAGAGTAATCAGAGAGGAATGGATATTAGGATTGAGTCATGACATAAATCAATGTTCTTGCTCTGCTGTCCTTCGTTCCCTCCAGGCTCCTTCAACCCATTCAGTGATGACCCGCTCCCAGCTTACCCTAAGAAGCAGCTCATTCTCAAGATCATTAGTGGACAGCAGTTGCCCAAACCACCAGACTCCATGCTGGGCGACCGTGGAGAGGTACAAATGCACCAAAAACATACACTGTGTGCCAGCTTCCTCCATCTGTCTTCATTCTCTGTCTCACACACACACACTCACAAGCACACACATGCATTGTTATACTCAACTTCTCAGAGATTTTCAGCTTGCTCTCAGCAGAAATATATTCAGCATCATAAAACAAACCATTAATTGTTTTGTCCTCTCTCCTTTATCAGATTATTGATCCATTCGTCGAAGTGGAGATTATTGGTCTGCCAGTTGATTGCTGCAAGGAACAGACACGAGTTGTTGATGACAACGGTCAGAGAACACACAGATCAATTTTACCAGTATCTAATACTGTTCATTGACTGAACCACTGACAAATGCTTTAACAATTCACGCTGTGAATAAACATGAAATTGAAATTGAAATACATTATAATCAAATATTATAATTATTTTTCAAAATACAAAATCTGAAAACAATGTGAGAGTCACCCAAATATGCAGCTGCCCTCGGCTTTCTGGAGCTTTGTAGTTGAGTTCAGCTCATTGTTAAGCCAGCCTGCAGCTTTATTGTTTTGATTCACTCTCCATGTTTTAATACCCTCAGTTTTGGCTGCAGCTGGCAGCTGTTTTCAGTGAACAAAAAAAGCCTTAAAAATCCACTGTGCACTACCTGCTCAGCACCAACAGGGAAACAGACACAGCTGACAACTAGTTACTTGTGATAGCACAGTGTTTAGCAGCTAAAGAGCCAGAGGTTTCCCTCAGGAGTTGGCATGAAACAGAAAATGAGCTGAAAGAGAGAGAATGTTGGATTTGAATCCAGAAATACATTAAATGATGTTCCCCCAAGCAACTGTTTGCTAAAAAGTTCACCATAAAGGTTGAAAACACACTGATCAGCCACAATATTTAAACCACTGACAAGTGATGTAAATATCATTGATCATCTCTCTCAAACATTGGATCCTGGCATTTAAGTGTTCTTGTGTTGTGTTTACAATTACATGTAGTATCTGCTGCCCCCAAGTGGTCAAAAGAATCAATTTGAAAATGCTATATTATCTGCTCTTGGCATCTTCTTGACTTTCTAGTTGCAGCAATTTTTACCTCAAATAGATGACAGACAAGTTCCTGTTGTTGTGTGAATCCATCAGGCCTGCATAGTTTAGACAATGGAGCTGTGAGATGCCATCTTACTGTCTTTCTACTAAATACCTGTTACTGTATTTTCAGAAAATGGCTTTTTCACAAGACATTTTGACATGTCACAGTTGGAAATGTGTAAGAATAGCCATAGCTGTATTTGAGTGAGCTGCCTCTAAAAAGAACTAAGGCCATTGTTAAAGGGATAGCTCGTGTTTTTTGAAGTGGGGTCATATAAAGTACATATCTATAGTCGATCTGTTCCCTACCGTAATCACCGATCAGTGCAGCCTCAGTTCGGAGAAGCAGAGAGCCGCTCCAGCCCAGACGCTCAGCTTTGTACTGCAGTGAACGGTGTCCAGAGAAAAAGTGAAATTTAACCACCTAAAACAAGGCTCACGTAAAAAAAAAAAAACAAAAAAAAACAAACTATATTAATGTAAGTGTACGTTGTATAGAGAAAATTCACACCGCTACATTGTCGTAGAAGATATATAGAAGAGTAGATGTAGATATAGAAGAGCTGTTATAGCTGCTAAGGGTGGACTGATGTCATATTAAACTCTATGAATTAAGAATAGAATGTCACTCAAGTTCATACGTGAGTCAAGGCAGCTGAGCAAATACTTTTGTCAATATAATGTATATTAGACCTTTAACACACTTAGTATAGATTATGACCTCAGGTTGCTACTCTTTGTTGGCACTTTGTGGATTAAATATGTAGATAGAACATATCCAGCTAACTCACCATCAAAGGCTCTGATACTTTGCAAGGACTTTACCAAAGACTGGATAAATGGGTTGACCATATTTTTATTATATACATGAATATTTTATTTCTTGAAGTTTTATAATGCAATGATATTATCTATGACCTTTTCTTTGTTGTTGCAACAATGCAAACTTGTATGACTAATGCCTTATTTTTTATTCTGTTTCACGTCCCTGTTCTTGTTGCTATTGCATTTTATCTTTTTCATCCTCTGAAAAGTCTCAAGTGCATATGATATGAATATTAAATTTAGCATATAATAGAACATTCTGTATGTACAGCACACAAACAAAAGCAATAGGATGGCACCTTGTCTTTGCAAACTTAGAGCAGAGATAATATGATGCCATAGCCACCGATGCTTCAGTTTGGGCTGTGGTGCACTGCAAGAATTAAAAAGTCAGATTAATTAATTAGAAGCGTAATGGAAGCATAATGAAAGGGGGGAACTGGTTTCGACCCTAACATGTCTCCACTGATGAGGACACTCGGCAGGGGGAGGGGAAAAGCATCCTCTGGGAAAGGTTATCAAGCCCTGGGAGCTCAACAGGGTTATAAGATTAGTGTGCAGGGCATTGATCTATGAAGTATTTCATAGATCAATGCCCTGCACACTAATCTATGAAATACTTCATTTGACACATCATTACAAGCAACTCCATTTTTTCTAGTTCTTTGGATGTCTTGTATATATAATTCAATGAGATACTGATGAAACAGATTTTAGTTTTAATGAGCATGCATGTGCGTATTTTCCTCAGGTTTTAATCCAGTATGGGAAGAGACCTTGTCCTTTACACTTCACATGGCTGAAGTGGTTTTGGTGCGTTTCCTTGTCTGGGACCATGACCCCATTGGACGAGATTTTATTGGTCAACGGACAGTCGCCTTCAGCAGCCTGATGCCTGGTGTGTGCAGACTTCCTCAGTACTTTCAGCTTAATCTGACAAAATGAAAATTTTGTGTGTGAGTGGCATGAACTTCAGAGGGGGCACAATTTGTCACTGCGAGTCAGAATCATTATAGTTCACAAATAGACAGACTCACTCAACATATAATTACCCCTATGGCTCTGGCAATGTTGTAGCTATGGGGCACATTATCTCCTGCCTAGTGAACCATGGTTTGTCTGATTTGTAAAGTAAAGGACTTGTGCCTTGGCGGGTTATTTTTGATGTCTGCGTCCATCGGAGTTGTCCCTGAACCCTTGATGCCCTCTCCTCCGGGAACTACTACACAACCATTAGTCTGATGACAGCTGTTATCTTTGACTCACTCTCTAGCTCACATGCTTTCTCCCTTCCTCTCTAACAACAGGTTACAGACATGTTTACTTGGAGGGACTGACTGAGGCTTCCATCTTTGTGCATGTGTCAGTGCATGATGTCTATGGGAAGGTAAGTTCTGTACAGTCCCAGTATTTGATGTAGCATACCCCCTGTTAGCCTCTTTTGTCAAATGAGGTTAAAAGTAAAACAATGTTTATCTCAACACATCAGTCTATTTAAGCAATCAATCCTTTGTCTTTCTAGTGGAGCCCTCTAGTCCTGAACCCCAGCTTTACCATAATGCACTTACTAGGATCTAACAAGGTATCCTGGGCTCTGTGTGGTGCTGCATGAAACAGTATTGCATGATGCAAAAGCTCAGTCTGTGTTCAGCTGCATCTTCATTGACTTGTTTGTGTGTGGCATTAAACTACTGAGTCATACAGTTTGCTCTTAAGGTCATTTTTATTCAGAGGTTGTTGTCTCATTTTCCACAAAAATTGGATAATATGCAATGTAAGCATGCCTGCATTATCTACAACATCTTCCTGCATATTGTCTCTTGTGGTAATTTAAGGAGTAAGGGTGCCATCTATAGGCAATGCATATAAAAGCATGCAATTGTTACATCTGGTGTGAACTAAGTCCAGTACATGGCATATATTGTCATTGTTTTCATTAAAATTGACACTTGTGTCAACATTTTGTGTTCATTGTACATTAGAAGTCATTGGCTGAAAACATGTAAAGCACATCTCCTCTTCTTTTTGTTAATATCTTTCCCCCCCGTCTTATTTCCTTCCTATCCTTTTCCTTCTGCCCTTAGGGTAATCAGCTGCGAGGTATCCGAGGTTTGTTTAACCGTTCTTCCAAGTCCTCTGTGGATACAAACTCTGGTGGCCTTCGGAAACGCTCCATCAGTGATCACCTCCTGCGGCGCACAGCCAGTGCCCCAGCAAAGGGACGGAAGAAGACCAAAATGGCCCTTTCAGAGTCAGTGGCTTCAATATCCGACCAAAGGAATGCCTCAGGAGCAGGAGCAGGAGGCGTAGGCATGTCAGGAAAGGAAGCAGGGGTAGAGAAGCGTCTTCAGCCTCGAGCCCCCCTCACCCATAGACCTATCTCTATGCCCCTAGACAGGCTTCTGCAAGGGCAGCTGTCCCTCTGCTCCACAGACAAGGAAAAGCATGACATGGGTGTAGACACTGTCATTGGTGGGTATTTTTCATTTCATCCCAGTCAAATAATTGAATGTATTTTGCAGTGATTAAATTACACATACATTACATACGTTACATACATTCTACTTTAATTAGGAATTTGTAAGATTAGTGATTCAGTATCTCACACTAAGGGCCCAGACACACCAAATACCACACCAACTAGTGGCAATGAAGGCCAGCTGTTGCAAATGGCACTGTCACTAGCAAAGAGGACAAGGCGTGAATAAGGAGAAACTAAATGGGTGAAATTATGGATACCATATAGCACTGTGCTCGTAAAGCTTTCCTTTATTCTTTTCCCTTCTTCTGCACTGATTCACTCAGCTGAACAGCCAATCAGAATGATTTCTCTCACTGATGGGCTCCCACACAGATTCAACATGCTCAGTTGGTCGAAAAACTGCAGGCAAAGGCCAGCTATCAGACATGCTGCAAAAACTAGGGCTGCCAGCCTGAAGACCGACCATTGGCCTGGTGTGTCAGGGTCCTTATACAAACTAAGTCACCGCAATCTGAGGCATTAGTTACAAAGTGCACTCCTTGGGAACAGTTAATGTTTTTTTTTTCCAAGTAATTTAATTTTTTAATTTTTAATTTAAACTGAATGCAAAAGTGCTTTCCTTTTTTTGAAAATGTCTCAAAGAAGGATTTTGCATTGACTTGCTTTGCACACTGGCTAATGTAAGTTGATTGCAAATCCTCGTCTTTGTTTTACTTGAACTGTTACAATCGTCTAAAGCTCATGTACAGTAACATTGTGAACTGACAGACTACAGCCTACTCTCCATGATACCTTAACATGCCTTTTCTGTCCCATCTTCATCTGTTGTGCTTCTTTATAGTAGAGAACTGACTAGGATATTCCTGCAGGTAATCCAAAATACCTATTGTCTGAAGGTTGCATCGTCCAAATACATACCAGTATTGCGTCCACCAGTGTATTTTGTTCCAAAGTGGTCTGAGAAATATATCGATGTGTCATTTGATCCCATTTGACCAAACCAATCCCATTTGACCATCTCTTTCCTATTCGGATGTACATGGATTCTTCCTTTTATTTAAAATTCCACAGCCTCATCTTCCAGCTTCCCCTTCACAGTTGTACTTGGTGATCCATTTGTCTGTGTATTGCTACTGCCTTGTTTTGGCTGGACTGTTAATTGTTATCATTTAATTGTTGGTTGGCTTGATATTCTACAACAAATGCTAGTGGATGAACCTTTATTTATTATCCTTTGTGTTCTATCATTTGTGTCCACAGAAGCTTGCCCCTTCAACAAGCCAAGGTCTTCCTCTTTGGACCCTTTCATTGAGTCATCATTCTCTATTGAACCAAACATCTCCTCCCCTTCTAAGTCATACATCAACAGAAACAAAGAATTTGACCAATCAGAGGAGGCTTCTTATCTGGTTATTGGTTTAGGAGAAGTAAGAAAGGAAGAATATTATGCCAATTACCAGTCAGAAGATAATGTTGTCCACAAATCGGAGATCGATTCCACAGGAACAGAGAAAAATTGTTTGGTCTCTACAGCAAAGAGCCAGATGAGATCCAATAAACCAGAAACATCATCAAACAGCACAACATTCACAGTTGCACCTTCTATCTCCTCGTCCTCTTCCTCGGCCCCCTCCTCCACGGCCCCTCTTTCCCCTATCAGTATGGACTGTGATCTGAAGAGTCCCACCTCTTTGCATGACAGCACCATCTCCAGACTCATTGATGCTGTGTCCTTAGGCAATGAGCAGGACACATGTGGTTCTATTTCTGCTCTGATTGGTCAGTTTGAAAGCATTGTTGACCAAAATGATCTCACAGTGTTATCTCATGATCAGACCCCATTCTGTCACTCAAACGTAAGGCCTACTGCTCATAAAGTGCTCCAAGATTTGAGGTCTCCTCTCAAGACCAGCAATTCATCTACTAACAACAGGCCTACCACTCCTAAAGTGCTGCAAGATTCAAAGTCTCCTCTCAAGGCCAACACTGCATCTAATCTCAACAAGTATCTAATAAGTCCCCAAAAAGTATCTCAGAAAACAAATCATACAAAACAAGACGCTCCTGTTCCAGCCGTCCTCTCTAGCCCCGAAACTGCTGAGCTTGAGGAAGTGTACACGATTCTGGATGAGGAGGTGTTATCGCCTGTGTCTGTGTACAACCTGAAACAGACAGTCCATGTTCGGGCAGAGAACATACCCTCAAACAGCTTGGGGTCCTCCCCAGCAAAGGTGGGTCAAGGTTTCAGGAAAGGGCACAATGTGAGCTGGGATGATATGCACAGAAAAAAGGTTGGGACTGAAGAAATTGAGGAGGCTGAGGAGAGTGTATATGAAGAAGTGTATGATCCCCCAGCACCAGTACCAGAGATAGAACGGGATACTGCTAAAAGGTACATGGGCTCCTCTGTAAACAACGACTGTTTTCAGTTTTTCCATGAGTCAGCTGGCAATGCTTTTGCAGAAGTGGAGATAAATGTCGATGAGGATCCATTGGAGAGGATGCTGACCTCACCAAGGCATAGCAGTCAACTGGAGGAGCTCATAAGCCCAACAAAACGCCATGCGATTTACCAAAACCATCAGTCTACTCCCAACTACTCCCAACAAAAACAGCCTTCATCATACTGTAATCATCAACAACAGTACCCATTAGATGCATCTCACAGACCATTTTCTCAGGCTTCCTCCCCAATGAATCAACCCTCTTATCAGCTGCCTAATCACCACCGACACCAGAACAACTCCCAGCAGTCTCTGTTCCACAGAACTGCCAACTCCCGACCCTCCAACCACAGTCCGCTGCGTCAGAACATCTACCCTGTACCTAAGAACAATTCTGAGGCCTTCAACAACAGCAGAGACTTCAGCAGTTCCTACACACAACAGGGGAGCTATATTGGCAGCCAAAACCTAAATAGGTCACATCAAGATAGGCAAGCAAATAAACCGATAGACAGGGAGCAAGCAAGGTGCTTCCCCAATGGTTTCTCCTCTTCTGAAAGCCTCCCTTGCCAGTATCCCATGTCTTCAAACATCTGCAGAGACAGAGGACTATATTCCCCTTCTTCAGACTGCGATGCAGTGTACAGCCGCCTGGACAATGACTGCATTACGCCTCCGCCAGATTCTTCAGCTACTCAAACCCCCCAACCACACTGCCAAAGTCCAAAACAATCATACACCTCAAAGCAGTCATGGAACCAAAAGGTTTCTCTCAGCAATACAAGGCACCAGTCAAAGCCTGAATCCACAGTTTCACTGCACTCAAATGTAGGCCCCTTATCAACAAAACCCAAGCCTGGTACCACAGACTCTTTAGCCCCCAGCCCATGTAAATCTAAGTCCCTGGGAGACCTGACTTCTGAAGACATATCATGCAACTTCCAGAGCAAATACCACATTATTAGTCGCAGTTTCATCACTCCCCATATGAGAAAGCAAAAGAGGATGGGCGCCATGGGGCAAGTTACTTTCCAATCACAGTCATGTGATCCACTTACAGAACAGCTACGAAAGCTGGTCAGTCTAGAAGCGGATGACAGTGACAGAGACAGGCCTCAGCCTCCTCAGTTGTGTCAGGAACCAAAATCACAGTCACAGCTGCAGGCAACAAGTATAGCTCCTGCTGTTCCCAGGGATGTAGATGATTCCCCTCCACTCCTGACTCGCCGCCTCTCCTCTCGGAGCCAAAGCCGAGTTCGTCACATCAACAATCGTGCCCGCGAAAGACAGCAAGAGGCTCTTAAGCCTCGGGCAGGTGTGGTGATCAATAGTACAGCTAGCATTGGTGGAGTAGTATTGAGGAATAAACCAGCCTCACAGAATCCACCAGCTAACAGACACTCTACTGGTTCTTACATAGCAGGCTACCTTGGTCAGTTGGAAGACAGAGGACTTCCCGAAGGAGCTTGTACATCCTTACATTATGGAAATGGGGATCACTTTGGAGATCGATACTATACTGATGACTCTCTTCCACCTGCTGACTGTAATCACTCTGCGTCAGAGCCTGAGGTCTACTTTCTGCTCAGACTGTAGCTCTGACAGTAGCCTAAAGTGAAACTGACTATCAAGCAGTGACTCTTGATGATGTTTAGTTAAACCAAAAGCCAGAAGATCAAGGAAATAAATACTTGCCATTGTTTGTTTACATGTTCCCTTATAACAGTTAAGTAAATCTTATCTGGGCTATTTCTTGAGAAAGATACAGTCTGTACAATGTAATCCATGGTTGGATCTGAAAGCATGAATTTCCTGTATGAAATGTCCACTATTCAATAGTGAATGGTCTTTCTAGTCTGGCATTGTAATGTCTATATTCTGCTTAATGTGTACCTGTTTTTGGGAACTTTGATTCCCTCAAAATGGCTTCCTAGACTGATTGTACAGATACATGTTATCTCTGTCCCTGTGATGTACTGTCCAAACTTCGTACATTAACTATGAAGCAAAAAAAGAAGAATTGGGTTTTAAGCGGAGAGGGAATGTCTTTCTTTGTATCATTTGAATGTGTAGTATAATCAGATACTTTTAATAGATGGGATTCATCTCTTCAAAGATCAAATGTAAGTCTTCCTTCTCTTTTATCAATGGTATCTCTTTATTTGTGTTGTGTGTAAATATTTCTGTCATTGTTTTTAATCTGAGATGGTTTTTAGTTGAGAACCAACTCTAACTGTACATTTATGTTTGTGCACGTTACCTGTGAACATGTCAGGCATGACTATGCACCAATTTATACAGTAGATGTTGCATCGCCCAACAACAATTGCACAGAACATAAAGTTGCATTGGATACAATGGAAGATATAAGCTTGTTTGTATTAGGTGCAATACAGTACGTAAATTTCCATGTTTCAACCCGTTGCTCTCTTTGATTTGTAGAATTTGAAGATATGATTGCAAATTTTCAATAATTGGGTTTAAAGGTTTTTATTTTTATAATTGCTTTGATACAGTCTGCAAAAAAATCTGTTGTTGGTTATGGTTATTTTATTTTGTATAACATAATAGAATGAAAACAACAGAGTGATAACTACACAGGGCCCAGCTGAGGAAGGGAGGGTGGCAAAGCAGCAGTTTTTTTCTATTGTTTCAGTGTTACACCATCCTTTTATTTTTCTTTGTATTGTTGCTCTTTTAAGGACTATGAGCATTTTCCTACCAATGCAATAAAATATTGAAATATTTGATTTCACCAGATTTTAAGTTTATTTCCTGTTATTCTCTGAATGCTGTATAAAAAAAGATAATTAATCACAATTGCAGCTCAAGCTCAAAATCAATTTATTGTCAGTCGTAAACATCCTCATCTTTCCCCATATGCCACCTTGAACTTAATGGGATGTAATTGTCCGTGAAATTACTGTATAATAGAGCTGACAGATGGCACACCTGTTGCTCCCGGCAAACAATTCCCTATACGGGTTCCAACCCACACTCACCTACACTGCACTAAACACCTAGTTTTATAAATCAATCACAGTGCAATATTTCTGGGGGAGAAAAGAACCTTGTTAATATAAGTGTTGAGTAGCCTCCCTTTCATCTGACAGTCCTGTGATGGAATATCTTATTGAACTTGGCCTTTCAAATGACATACAGTACTGCATCTGTGGGAAACATACTGTACACCCATACACACACCCATCATTGCTAACTTCACACACGCTAATCACTTGTGAGCATTTGATTGGTTTTCCACCATCACTCTAGAGAGGAATAACTCTAAGTGTGTGCTGCTTATGTCATCAGTTTGAGTTATTTGCTTTACACCTATTATAAATACTCACATCGACACTTAAGTCGCTCGGACTGGGCGGGGGGTTATGTAAGTGTTTGTTGATAATGTGATGTATTTTTGCAGGTACCTGACATACGACTGTGATGTTACATGAGGACATGTTGAGATCAATGGGATTTGTTTTTGGTAACAGGGACTGTTGAACGTGGATGAGGTACCTAACATTTCTTTTACTTTTTTTTCTTTTACTTCATGCACTCCCTGTTTTCAGGTTTGATGAAGCAGTATTGATATGGATTGTGTTCTACACCATCTGAATGTCTTTCACCAGTCAAGGTGTAATTGTCGCCATTCACAGTTTGTCGTGTGATACATGTCATAAGAGCTTTTAACAAAGTTAGACAATTTTCTGTTTGCAATGTCATTTGTTCTTGCAGGTAACTGATATGAGGCTATGATGTTACATTTGGACATGTTAAATTAAATGGGATTTGTCTTTGATAACAGGATCTGTTGAACATTTTTGAGGTACCTTACAGTAGTACTGTATACCATACTGTCTGAACTTAACGCACTCTGTTTCAGGTTTGATGAAGCAGGGTTGATGTAAATTGTTGCTGTATGACACTGACAGAATTTATTGATGACAATAATGATGATGACAGTGATGCAGATACTGACATTGAGATATGTGTTAAATGTTCAGAACAGCTGCATCCATGTCTTTGTTCCTCTGGTTCCTAACACCATTTGTTTTTGCAGTTATGTTTTTGCAGGACTATGATGTTTCATTTGGACATGTTGAATTAAATGGGATTTCTTATTGGTAACCGCTGAACAATATGAATGGTATAATTTATATGCTTTATTTACCCTATTTCTTAGGCTCGATGTGAGTTGGGTTTAACAAATGTAGTGAACTTATCAATGATGCATATTCTGACATTGAGATATGTGTTAAATGTCCAGAACAGCTGCATCCATGTCTTTCCTCTGGTTCCTCAGTCGGTGGCCCTCCACAGCCCTCTCCCTGCTGCTTCTCAGTTTAGTGGGTAGACAGACGGGTCTAGTGGTGGTTCAGGCAACAGTGTGCTCCCGTTGGGGTGTACTGAGCGACAAGAACCTCTCCCAGGATGGAGATGTGATTATTGGTGGACTTTTTAATCTTTATTACATACCTTCAGCTGTAGAACAGGGCTACACCAAGCTGCCAACTTATGAACCTTGCAAAGGGTAAAATTTAATCGCAATTTATGTATTATTAATTTTTTCTTTTATTATTATTGTTAATGTTGATCAAGAAAGTTGGCAATGTAATGTTCATTGTGCTCATAATATTTAATGAACCTTGCAAAGGGTAAAATTTAATCACAGTTTATGTATTATTAATTTTTTCTTTTATTATTATTGTTAATGTTGATCAAGAAAGTTGGCAATGTAATGTTCATTGTGCTCATATGTAATAATATTACTGGGCATATTATTCAGGTACAGACAAATTGCTATCTATACCAGAGATAAGGTATATTTTGGTCATAGTAGAATAATGCTGTAATACATTTATATTGGTATTTATTTTTTGTATTTGTTGTTTTTCATTTCTATACTGTAATTTATATTTACTATTCCTGTCTTCCCCTGTGCTTTTAGTTTAGCTGTAGAGCCATTAAAATATACATATGCTATGGTGTTTGCGGTGGAGGAAATCAATCGTAACAGCACCCTGCTGCCAGGAGTGAAGCTGGGCTACCGTATACTTGACAGCTGTTTTCGATACCCCTGGGCTCTGCAAGGTGCACTGTCAATGGTTGGAGGAGACGCACACAGCTGCGACTTAACAGCTTCTACGCCTCAATCTGCAGGTGGTCAGCTTGTTCCTTTGCTCATTGGTGCTGCTGCATCTACAACAGGCATAATGCTGTCCAGGATACTGGGGCCTCTCTCTGTGCCGGTGGTGAGTTTCAGGAGACCTAAAAGTATTAGTGTAATTATTAATAGTGCTATTTCTAGTATTATTGCTGTGTAAGAAGTGTTAACCAAAACTTCAATGTCTTCCCTCAGATCAGCTACTACAGCTACAACTAAAGTCTGAAATGATTATTAAAACACTATTTAAATTAAAATGGTATTATTGCTGCATAAATAGTCTCAAAATAAGAATTCTCTGTCTTTCCCTCAGATCAGCTACTTGGCTAGCTGCCCCTGTCTTAGTGACAGGACAAAATTTCCTAACTTCTTCAGAACAATCCCCAGTGATATTTACCAAGCCCGGGCCATGGCACAACTGGCCATACGCTTCAACTGGACATGGATCGGAGCGGTGATCGTAAACAATGATTATGGTCAACTGGCGATACAGGTACATTTTCTGTGTTGTTTAACTGTACACTTCCTTCTATGTCTCCTTCATGAATGATACAAAAAAAAATGTGTATGAAAATATTTGTTGTTTTAACTTTGATATTTCAGGTATTTCAGGAGGAGATTCAGGGGAAAGGAGTGTGTTTGGAATTCATAGAGACTGTTAACAGAGAAACTATAGTGAATGATGCCAGACGTGCAGCTCTCAAAATTAAAGCTTCAACAGCAACCGTGATTCTGATCTTTTGTTGGTACACAGATGTAAAGAAATTGTTTCTGGAATTGGCCACAAGAAATGTGAGTAGCTGGCACTGACATCTTATTAATCAACAGAATATTATTTTGTAAGAACAATTAGCTGTTCTTCTTATTGAACTTTATTTCAGTGTTTACTTGTTGTAGGTAACAGACAGACAGTTTCTGGCCAGTGAGGCTTGGAGCACCAGTGATGATCTTCTTCAGGATCTTGCCATTTCTAAAGTGGCAAGTGGGGTGCTTGGAGTGGCTATTCGAAGTTCAACAATACCTGGATTTGAAAATTATCTCAGGAATTTGCACCCAAGTCATCGTCCTGATGATGAATTCTTCAGAGAATTCTGGCAAAAGGAGTTTGGATGCACTCCTGGAGCTGAACAATCACAAGAAACACAAGCTTCATATTTCTCTTCACCACGCAGAACATGGTCTGACCATCCATCAAATGTTTCGTCTATGAGCAAAGAGGCCCTTCTGAAAGCTTCTCTACCAGCCTGCAGTGGGACAGAGTCCCTGGAGGGAGTGCAGCATCCCTTCACTGACACCTCTCAGCTAAGGGTGGCACATAATGTGTACCTGGCTGTTTATGCTGCAGCCCACGCCCTCCACAGCCTTCTCTCCTGCCCCAACAGAGACAGCCCTCCTGGAAACAACAGCTCCACCTGCTCCTCTCCAAAACACATCAAACCCAGGGAGGTAATATACATCACTACATCACATCGGACTCACAAATAATAGTGTAATTTTTTAAGTTGTGATGAACTGTAAGTTGTGTATAGACAATTTTTCAACATTTTATTTGTTGCAGCTGTTGCAGCATTTGAAGAGAGTGAACGTCACCACACCACAAGGAGAAATGTTTCATTTCCAAGGTGCTGACATTCCGGCGAAGTACGACCTTGTCAACTGGCAGAGTACCCCTGATGGATCACTTAAACTTGTTTTGATTGGTCATGTGGACGGGTTTGACCTCCACCTTAATGAGTCAGCTATTCAGTGGAGCACAGGATCCAATCAGGTAGTCAAATTGACAAGTTGTATCAAGGCTACCAAACATTTTTTGTTGCAATGACTGTCTGGCTTTTTGTTTAGGTTCCTGTTTCAGTGTGCAGTGAGAGCTGCCCCCCAGGTACCAGAAAGGCCAACAGGAAAGGAGAACCTCTCTGCTGCTTTGACTGTATCCCATGTGCTGAAGGGGAGATTAGCAATAAAAGTGGTGAGGAAATTACTCCATCGGGAAGGGGAAATTCATTTTTGCCAGGTTAAATTTCCCATTTGTGTTTCACCTTCCTTCTCCTGCTACCAGGTTCTCTTCACTGTGAGCGTTGTCCATCTGAGTTCTGGTCCAATTCTGAACAAACAGCCTGTGTCCCTCGTCAGCTGGATTTTCTTGCCTTTAATGAAACATTGGGCATCACTCTGACCACTGCAGCTGTGTCTGGTGCTGCAGTGACGACAGCTGTATTTGTGGTGTTTCTTTACTACCGCAAAACACCTATGGTATGAACCAAGACTAATGTAACAGGTGACATTAATGTCACATGTTTTCTCCGATAAAGCATTACGCTGTTTAAATTGTCACATCTTAGTCTATTAATCTGATTCACCTCCAGGTGCGAGCCAACAACTCCGAATTGAGCTTCCTGCTTCTTCTGTCTCTGAAGCTTTGCTTCCTTTGCTCACTGGTCTTCATCGGTCGTCCATCAGTCTGGTCCTGTTGGTTCCAGCAGGCAGCCTTTGGGATCAGCTTTGTACTTTGTGTTTCCTGCCTCCTGGTCAAAACCCTTGTAGTTCTTGCTGTTTTCCGCTCAGCTCGGCCTGGTGCTGAAACTTTGATGAAGTGGTTTGGTCCGGGCCAACAGAGAGGAAGTGTCGGCCTCTTTACTTCTGTACAGGTATGAATACTGTCTTATTGATTAAATTAAGAGGATATTTTAGTATATACAGTTGATATTAAATAATAACACTGAAATGTGTTCACTTTTCATTCAGGTTATCATCTGTGCCATATGGCTGTCCCTCAGCCCTCCAGAGCCTCGACGTGATCTGGGTTTCCAAGGGTCAAAGGTCACCCTGGAGTGTTCCATGGCCTCTGTGGTGGGCTTCTCTCTGGTTCTGGGCTACATCGGCCTGCTGGCCTGCACCTGCCTCCTCTTGGCCTTTCTGGCTCGGAAACTCCCTGACAACTTCAATGAGGCCAAACTGATCACCTTCAGCATGCTGATATTCTGTGCTGTCTGGGTGGCCTTTGTCCCTGCTTACGTTAGCTCTCCTGGGAAGTATGTTGTTGCTGTGGAAATTTTTGCAATCCTTGCCTCCAGCTATGGTTTACTGATCTGTATTTTCGCCCCCAAATGTTTCATCATCCTACTGAGGCCTGAGAAAAACACCAAGAAACACCTGATGGCCAGATAGTGTTTCTTGATTGATTGACTCTTCACCATTTTTATATGATGGCCCATAACTTGCTATCATGTATAAGCTTATCAGTGTGTGATATGTCAATTGTTCTAAATCTAAATAATATTGATTTCTAATGTACTAACCTGTATGAGGTCAATAAATATCTTTCAGCCACACAAAATTATGAGTTTCATTTGTGACTTACTATTTCTGCTGTTCTTAGACATCATGAATTGTAATACATTTTTCATCTTCCTTTAGGAAACATGAACATTACAATTAAACCTGCACACTTACATGTGGTTGGTTGTTCTCTTCTCCTATATTTGATTAAATGCTGTATCTCAACTGAATAAATCTCAGAAAATAATTTAGATTTGGAGAACACGCATTATTCAAGTAACACTATAAATGCATACTTGTGCTTAATAAGCATTACATAACCACAATCATCCATTTATTTACTCAACTGTGACCTTTATTTTGAAGTTGAAATCATGTATCACTTTAGTAACAACATATAATTCACAATTAGCCATTTATGTATGCTTTTTGTCACCCTTACTGTAAAGCTGAAAACATTTTTCCCTTAAATAACACGTCATTAATGCACAAGGATACGGAATAAGCATTTCCTAACCATAATTTAAGATGAACATTATCAATGGTTAATTCTGCTTAAGTAATGTCATTTTCAACTTTACAGTAACTTTCACCAAGTGCAATCTGTTGAACACTCGGACACAAAAGAGACTTCCTGGTGCACAGCAATTTAGTTTAAAGCAATTCCTTAACTCTTTATTTTCTTTCTAGAAATACAAAAAAAAAACAACCAAAAAAACAACAAAAAAAACAACAACAAATATATCAGCATAACGTGTCTATGACTGAATTACCATGGCTGGCTTAGCAACCTCTCAGATATTACCCTCTTTAGAGAGTTCAAAAGAGAACAAATGCATCCGTGGTGTATTGAAAAAAACTCAGGTTGAGTCATCTGAACATCCTATAGTGGATCTGGTTGTGTTATTTGGAAAATATTTAATCCAATCTATGTCAAAGTACATGTTACTGATTTCACTAGAAATATAACATGAAATAACATCAAATAACTGGATTATAATTTTTTTTAAATACATTGTTTGAAACAGACTACAGCACCCCCTTTGTGTAAATTAACTATTAAATCAGAATACAGAAAAAGGAACATCCAACCACATTAAAATAAAATTAATTACAATTTTTAGTATTTCACTGAAATTATGATAATAATTATAACAATAATTACATGTTTAACAGAATTTAGAAGAAAATAATTCATATTTCACACACTGATTAACATATATACAGTCCACCAGCCAGCCAAGTTGGGACCACCAGATAAATATGCTCGTGATAATGATGATCATTATCCTTACATTGGGCAAGAATTATTTATCTGGCCATCAGGTGCTTCTTAGTGTTTTTCTCAGGCCTCAAAAGGATGATGAAACATTTGGGGGCAAAAATACAGATCAGTAAACCATAGCTGGAAGCCAGAATTGCAAAAATTTCCACAGCAACAACATACTTGCCAGGAGAGCTAACGTAAGCAGGGACAAAGGCCACCCAGACAGCACAGAATATCAGCATGCTGAAGGTGATCAGTTTGGCCTCATTGAAGTTGTCAGGAAGTTTCCGAGCCAGAAAGGCCAAGAGGAGGCAGGTGCAGGCCAGCAGGCCGATGTAGCCCAGAACCAGAGAGAAGCCCACCACAGAGGCCATGGAACACTCCAGGGTGACCTTTGACCCTTGGAAACCCAGATCAGGTTGAGGCACTGGAGGGCTGAGGGACAGCCATATGGCACAGATGATAACCTGAATGAAAAGTGAACATGTTAGTTATTATTCAAAATCATGTTACAGTATGTAACAACATATTCTCTTGATTTTTTTCAATTAAAAAAAAAAAATCATACCTGTACAGAAGTAAAGAGGCCGACACTTCCTCTCTGTTGGCCCGGACCAAACCACTTCATCAAAGTTTCAGCACCAGGCCGAGCTGAGCGGAAAACAGCAAGAACTACGAGGGTTTTGACCAGGAGGCACGAAACACAAAGTACAAAGCTGATCCCAAAGGCTGCCTGCTGGAACCGACAGGACCAGACTGATGGACGACCGATGAAGACCAGTGAGCAAAGGAAGCAAAGCTTCAGAGACAGAAGAAGCAGGAAGCTCAGTTCCGAATTGTTGGCTCGCACCTGGAGGTGAATCAGATTAACAGACTAAGATGTGACTATTTAAACAATGCAATACTTTGTCAGAGATAATTATGACTTTGGGTTCATACCATAGGTGTTTTACGGTAGCAAATAAACACCACACACACAGCTGTTGTCACTGCAGCACCAGACACAGCTGCAGTGGTCAGAGTGATGCCCAATGTTTCATTAAAGGCAAGAAAGTCCAGCTGACGAGGGACACAGGCTGTTTGTTCTACATTCGACCAGAACTCAGATGGACAACGCTTACAGTGAAGAGAACCTGGTAGAGGGAAAAGATGGGGAAAATTAACCTTGCAAAAATGAAATTTCCCTCCCAGTTCAGTGACTTCCTCACCAGTTTTATTGCTAATCTCCCCTTCAGCACATGGGATACAGTCAAAGCAGCAGAGAGGTTCTCCTTTCCTGTTGGCCTTTCTGGTACCTGGGGGGCAGCTCTCACTGCACACTGAAACAGGAACCTAAACAAAAAGCCAGACAGTCATTGCAACAGAACATTTTTAGTAGCCTTGACACAACTTGTTGATGTGACTACCTGATTTGATCCTGTGCTCCACTGAATAGCTGACTCATTAAGGTGGAGGTCAAAGCCGCCCACATGACCGATCAAAACAAGTTTAAGTGATCCTTCAGGGGTGCTCTGCCAGTTGACAAGGTCGTACTTCGCTGGAATGTCAGCACCTTGGAAATGAAACATTTCTCCTTGTGGTGTGGTGACGTTCACTCTGTTTAAGTGCTGCAACAGCTGATACAATCAAATGTTGAAAATTGTGTATGCTAAGGTTTACAGTTCATCAAAACTTAAAGAACTATCCTTCAATTTATGTATAAGAAGACACAGTGATGTATATTACCTCTCTGGGTTTGATGTGTTTTGGAGAGGAGCAGGTGGAGCTGTTGTTTCCAGGAGGGCTGTCTCTGTTGGGGCAGGAGAGAAGGCTGTGGAGGGCGTGGGCTGCAGCATAAACAGCCAGGTACACATTATATGCCACCCTTAGCTGAGAGGTGTCAGTGAAGGGATGCTGCACTCCCTCCAGGGACTCTGTCCCACTGCAGGCTGGTAGAGAGGCTTTCAGAAGGGCCTCTTCGTTCAGAGACGAAACATTTGATGGATGGTCAGACCATGTTCTGCGTGGTGAAGAGAAATATGAAGATTGTGTTTCTTGTGATTGTTCAGCTCCAGGAGTGCATCCAAACTCCTTTTGCCAGAATTCTCTGAAGAATTCATCATCAGGACGATGACTTGGGTGCAAATTCCTGAGATACTTTTCAAATCCAGGTATTGTTGAACTTCGAATAGCCACACCAAGAACACCACTTGCGACTTTAGAGATGGCAAGATCCTGAAGAAGATCATCACTGGTGCTCCAAGCCTCACTGGCCAGAAACTGTCTGTCTGTCACCTATAATAAGAAAACACTGAAATAAACTTCAATAAGTAGAACAGGTAATTGTTATGACAAAATAATATTCTATTGATTAATAACATTTCAATGCCAGTTACTAACATTTCTCTTGGCCAATTCCAGAAATAATTTCTTCACATCTGTGTACCAGCAAAAGATCAGAATCACTGTTGCAGTTGAATCTTTAATTTTGAGAGCTGCACGTCTGGCATCATTCAGTATAGTTTCTCTGTTAACAGCCTCGATAAATTCCAAACACACTCCTTTCCCCTCAATCTCCTCCTGAAATATCTGAAATATGGGAGTCCAAACAAAAAATTACAACTTATACTTTAAATGATCTATAAGTGAAGGGAATACATGAGAGAATTTTTCAAGCAATTTATCTCACGATAATGATAATCATACACCTGTATCGCCAATTGACCATAATCATTGTTTTCTATCACTGCTCCAGTCCATGTCCATTTGAAGCGTATGGCCAGTTGTGCCATGGCCCGGGCTTGGTAAATATCACTGGGGATTGTTCTGAAGAAGTTAGGAAACTTTGTCCTGTCACTAAGACAGGGGCAGCTAGCCAAGTAGCTGATCTGAGGGAAAGGGAAGACATTTTTATTTTGACACAGTTTATGCAGCAACAATACATTTTTAGCCTTAATTAAAATGTTTTCACAACTCTTTTTAGTCTTTTTGTCAAACTAGACAAAAATAAGAAACAATATATGTAATAAATATAATATCAGTATTAGACAGTGAATAAAGACAGTTTAATCTTAATCAGTTAAAAAAGTGTAAGAAGCCATAAAATTGAATTAAATCAATTTAGGCAAACAATAGAAATAATTAATACAAAAAATTAATACAAAATAATTTTTTGTACTTACAGTATATTTTTCGTTTTATTAGGTAATAAAGCGACACTACATTAAGTTAAGTCCAAACAAATGCAGTGTCCTGTGTTTTGTCCAACCATTATTAATATGGTACAACATTTGTTAAATTAAAGCTTTTGCTGTCAAATTAAGCTAAGTGTGGTTTGTGCATTATTATTTGATAGTAAGGGTAAAATCACATCTAATATATTTTGGATCTAACATGGCATTGCGTTTGATTTCTAATTGCATGAAAGTTTGGTGAATAAATGTGTACCGTATAAGCATCTCCTACTTGGCTTCTAATTCCGAGTATTAATGTCTAAATATAGTATATTCTAAGACTAACATGACATTATATGCAATTTACATATTACATTTTATTCATCATTATAACAAAAAGCTTGAGTGGAGACTGTACAATAACAATGTTTAATGATCAAGATTTCCTGTTGTAATGAAACTCACAACTGGCACAGATAGAGGGGCCAGGATCCTAGACAGCATTATGCCTGTTGTAGATGAGGCCGCACAAATGAGCAAAGGAACAAGTTGATCACCTGTTGATAGCATTAGACACACATTATATACAACAATAGTTTAAAACTGTACCTGTGAGTCTGCAAACTATATCAGGTCATACCTGCTGTCTCTCCTGGTTGGTCATAAGCAGCAGATTGAGGCATATAAGCTGTTAAATTACAGCTGTGTGTGTCCCCTCCAACCATTGACAGTGCACCTTGCAGAGCCCAGGGGTATCGGGAGCAGCTGTCAAGTATACGGTAGCCCAGCTTCACTCCTGGTAGCAGGGTGCTGTTACGATTTATTTCTTCCACCGCAAATGCCAAAGCATATGTATATTTTAATGGCTCTATATCTAAACTGAAATCACAGGAGAAGACAGGAATATTGAACAAAATAAAGAGCAATATAAATCAGTGAAATATTAAAACAATCATCATGGATACCATGGATAAATGTATATAAATGTATTACAGAAAACAAATAAATAAATAGTAATGCAATAATCTAAATATTTTACATCTTATGACTAATGGTGTTATTACACCATATTGTGAACTACAAACATTTCATATCTTTCTAAGTCAATATTTCATTAAACTAGATAATATTTGAACACAAACATATGATCACGATTAAAAAAGTAAAACACATAAAAATGGGCTGCCAGCATATGAACAACATATTAGCCAACATATTAACCATTAGACACTCAACAATACTCAATACCACATGGTGTCATTAACATTTACCCGGTGCAAGGTTCATAACTTGGCAGCTTGGTGTAGCCCTGTTCTACAGCTGATGGTTTGTAATGGAGATTGAAAAGTCCACCGATAATCACATCTCCATCCTGGGAGAGGCTCTTGTCTCTGGTTGCATCCCACCTGGAGCACACTGTTGCCTGAACCACCTCCAGCCCCGTCTGCCTGCCTACTACACTAAGAAGCAGCAGGAAGAGGGCTGTGGAGGGCCACCGACTGAGGAACCAGAGGAAAGACATGGATGCAGCTGTTCTGGATATTTAGAATTCAGAATATGCATAAATGAGATTCTCAACAAATTCAGTCTGCGTAAAACAAATTCACACCAAATCTACTTGATCAAGACTGAAGATAGAGTACATGAAGCAGAAAAAAGGTAAGGTATTTCATGCACAATGTTCTAATCTGTTACCATAGATAAATCCAGTTTTTTTCAATACGTCCAAAGTAACATCATAGTCCCATGTCAGCTACCTGCAAGAAAAACATTACTTTAAGAACAGAAACATGTCTCACTTGATTAAAAAAGCTTGTATACCAGCTATCACAAGACCTTGAATCAAACCTACCTCTCTCACACACTGCAAGTTAATTGTTGTGAGTATTTATAATAGGTGCACAGTGTATCAGTAACACTGATGACACAAGCAGCACACACAGTTATTACTCTCTAAGGTGATGGTCTATATCCGGGTATCCAACTAAAATTTGCATAGGTCCAGTTAAAGAAAATTTCCTTAAAGTGAAACTCTCGCCAAAAACGGAGGCTTTATTTGTGATTGAATATGTGTCAAAACTTTGTGTAAATGCATAATTACAACAAAAGACGCACTTTTACAATTTACCGTAGTTTCGTTTTCGGCCATTTTTCAATGGAGTGCATGGGGCACTGGCATGCTAGCATCAACATTGTTATTTTAACACTAAGAAGGCTCGACACAGCACAAAGCTTTGTTTGTAGTATCACCAGGGTCTCTACACATGAACACAAGCATTGAGAACATTGTTTGTGTACCCTGAGTTTACTAAAAAGAACTACTCATCGTATGAGCTGGATCTCCAGCTTGTCGCCGTAATGGCAGACAAAGAGTGTTGATCTCCGAGTGCAACCCAACAGGCAGGAGAGTAATGGTGGACCTCCTACCTGTTAGGTCGCACTAGGGGATTGACACTTTTTGTCTCCCATGATGGCGGCGTGCCAGAGGTGCTACGGCTAATGTGAGTTGTCCAAAAACCTTCTTTTTAGTAAACTCGGTGCACACAAACAGTGTTCTCAATGCTCGTGTTCATGTGTAGAGACCCTCAGTTCGAATCCTGGCTGGGTTTTTCTGTTTCTGTTTGCATGTTCTTCTCTTTTCATTTCTGTTTGCATGTACTTTGCATGCTCTTACTCCATAGCCTTCATATAAAGGTTTCCTTTTTCCTTTATCTCCTTATAGATGTTCATTAACTTATTGTGTGTGTTATACTGTATAAGAATTACTTAATCCACTTAATAGTTATTCTCTGATTGTATATTAATAGATACTGTAGTGTAGCTATATGGTCTTAAGGAGCCCTATAGCTACAGGTTGGCACCCACAGATGAAGTCATTCACTATGGATTTCAAAATTTGGCTGTCAATAATAATTTATAGTATCAGGGATAATTATCAATTATGATAATCAGAAACTCCATATTAATGTTGCACAAAGCACTATATATGGTGCCCCGTGTCTGGAACAACCAGATGATGAAACCATGATCTTCTCAATGGGTGGCACATGTTGACAATTTATTTCAATGTCCTATTTTTCCTTGGTGGAAAGTGGATGTTGAGCAGTGGGCTGCTGGCCCTAATGTCAACCAGGTGGCTGATATATAATTTATCATTACATTTATTTAAACTTGAAGATCATTGAGGAAGAGTCATCATTGGTCTGTGTAGACATTTTTTAGAAATTAAAATGAAAAATAACATTTCTTCCCTTTAAGTTGCCCATTATCAACCCAAAACTTCATGCACACTAAAGAATGGCTTGCTTGTTTTTTACCATCATCACTCTAGAGAGGAATATCTTTGAGTGTGTGCTGGCTGCGTCATCAGTTTTACCGACACACTATACACCTATTATAAATACTCATAACAAAACGTCACTTATGCAGAGTGCGAGGAGGGTAGGTTTGATTCAAGGTACTGTTTTCAAAGTTGACACTTTGTCTTGGGCTTTTTAACCAAGAGAGACATGTTTTTGTTTATGATGTAATTTGTTTTTGCAGGTAGCTGACATGAGACTATGATGTTACATTTGGACATGAATTAAATGGGATTTCTATTTGGTAACAGCTGAACAATGCGAATGATATAATTTACCGTTTTTTATGCTTTGTTTACCCTGCTTTTTGGGTTTGATGTGAGTTGTGTTTAACAAATTCATTGACATTCTCATTGATATATACTGCATATACTGACATTGAAATATGTGTTAATTGTCCAGAACCGCTGCATCCATGTCTCTCTTCCTCTGGTTCCTCAGTCGGTGGCCCTCCACAGCCCTCTCCCTGCTGCTGCTCAGTGTAGTGGGCAGACAGACGGGGCTGGTGGTGGTTCAGGCGACAGTGTGCTCCCGGTGGGGTGTACCGAGTGACAAGAGCCTCTCCCAGGGTGGAGATGTGATTATCGGTGGACTTTTTAATCTCTACTACATACCCTCAGCTGTAGAACAGGGCTACACCAAGCTGCCAAGTTATGAACCTTGCACTGGGTAAAACTTAATATCACATGTATTATTTTTGAATGTCTGGTAGTTATTAGGTTAAACAGTATTATGGCAGCACGCTGTCTTTTTTTCCATTGTTTGTTATGCTCATATGTATTTGGTTAAAATTGGATTTAGTTCTAACACGCATTGATTAAAAAAGTTATTAAATGTTTGTAGCACTTATGATTTTTTTTATGATAGATCCAATATGAACAAAGTGTAAATATATTTCTAAAACAAGCAGATTATGATTATAAAAGAATAATCAAAATATGTTCAGCTGTAATACAATTTTTTTCATTATGAATATCTGATATTTCTGACTGACATTCCACTTTATTTTGTTCAAATTTTCTTAATCCTCTAGTTTAGAGTCATTAAAAAATATATATGCTATGGCATTTGCGGTGGAGGAAATCAATGGTAACAGCACCCTGTTGCCAGGAGTGAAGTTGGGCTACCGTATACTGGATAGCTGTTCCCGATACCCCTGGGCTCTGCAAGGTGCACTGTCAATGGTTGGAGGAGACACACACAGCTGCAACTTAACAGCTTCCATACCTCAATCTGCAGCTTATGAACAAAAAGAAGAAACAGCAGGTATGATCTAATTTGATTCAATTTAATGCCAATGAACACGACAATTTAAATGATCATAGAATTAAAATATTGTTGTAATGTAATTACTTGTCTAATGTTATAAGCAGGTGGTGAGCTTGTTCCTTTACTCATTGGTGCTTCAAGATCCACAACAGGTATAATGCTATCAAGGATACTGGGCCCTCTCTCTGTGCCAGTTGTGAGTTTCATTTCAACAAGAGATGAATCTCTGATCTACCGTTTTTCATACAGTCTACACAAAGAGTCTGAGATGATTATAAAAAAAACATTTTGATTTAAATTAAAGTGGTATTATTGCTGCATAAATAGTATCAAAATAAGAATTCTCTGTCTCTCCCTCAGATCAGCTACTTGGCTAGCTGCCCCTGTCTTAGTGACAGGACAAAGTTTCCTAACTTCTTCAGAACAATCCCCAGTGATATTTACCAAGCCCGGGCCATGGCACAACTGGCCATACGCTTCAACTGGACATGGATGGGAGCTGTGATAGAAAACTCAGATTACGGTCAATTGGCAATACAGGTGTATGATTTCATTGTTAAACTGTAAATTACCTGAACATGTCTCTCATGTATCTCAGTGACTTGTAGTTCAAATAAGATGTAAGTTGGTTTTGTTTTGACTTCCATATTTCAGGTATTTCAGGAGGAGATTCAGGGGAAAGGAGTATGTTTGGAATTCATAGAGACTCTCCACAGAGAAACTATAGTGAATGATGCCAGACGAGCAGCTCTCAAGATTAAAACTTCGACTGCAACAGTGATTCTGATTTTTTGCTGGTATACAGATGTAAAGAAAGTATTTCTTGAACTGGCCAAGAGAAATGTGAGTAACTGGTGTTTTTATTAATCAAAAGGATTTTATTTTGGAACAACAAATTGCTGTCTTTCTTATTGAAGTTTATTTCAATGTTTTGTGGTTGTAGGTGACAGACAGACAGTTTCTGGCCAGTGAGGCTTGGAGCACCAGTGATGATCTTCTTCAGGATCTTGCCATCTCTAAAGTGGCAAGTGGTGTTCTTGGTGTGGCCCTTCGAAGTGCAACAATACCTGGATTTGAGAAGTATCTCAGGAGTTTGCACCCAAGTCATCGTCCTGATGATGAATTCTTCAGAGAATTCTGGCAAGAGGAGTTTGGATGCACTCCTGGAGCTGAACAATCACAATCAACACAATTTTCAAATTTCACCTCAGCAACATGGTCTGACCATTCATCAAATGTTTCGTCTTCATCTCTGAGCAAAGAGGCCCTTCTGAAAGCTTCTCTACCAGCCTGCAGTGGGACAGAGTCCCTGGAGGGAGTGCAGCATCCCTTCACTGACACCTCTCAGCTAAGGGTGGCATATAATGTGTACCTGGCTGTGTATGCTGCAGCCCACGCCCTCCACAGCCTTCTCTCCTGCCCCAACAGAGACAGCCCTCCTGGAAACAACAGCTCCACCTGCTCCTCTCCAAAACACATCAAACCCAGGGAGGTAAATGAAAAAAAAAATGTCATTGCCAAGTTATCAATGAGAAACTGTTTAGTTTAAAAAGTTTAAATAACTATAAATGCATTTTTTTTTCAATATTTTGATGGTTTCAGCTGTTGCAGCACTTGAACAAAGTGAATATCTCAACACCACAGGGAGAAATGTTTCATTTCCAGGGTGCCGACATTCCAGCAAAGTACGACCTCGTCAACTGGCAGAACACCCCTGAGGTGTCACTTAAACTTGTTTTGATCGGTCATGTGGACGGGTTTGACCTCCACCTTAATGAGTCAGCTATTCAGTGGAGCACAGGAACTAATCAGGTAGTCATATCTACGAGTTATGTCGACGCTACTTACATCTTTTTTGTTGAAACTCGTATCTGTTTTTTGTTTAGGTTCCTGTTTCAGTGTGCAGTGAGAGCTGCCCCCCAGGTACCAGAAAGGCCAACAGGAAAGGAGAACCTCTCTGCTGCTTTGACTGTATTCCATGTGCTGAAGGGGAGATTAGCAATAAAACTGGTGAGGAAATTACTCCAACAACAACTTTCATTTCCCTCATGTGGTTTCTTTTCGTTCCATTTCTTCTCTTGTCAATCTTCCAGGTTCTCTACACTGTGAGCGTTGTCCATCTGAGTTCTGGTCCAATTCTGAACAAACAGCCTGTGTCCCTCGTCAGCTGGACTTTCTTGCCTTTAATGAAACATTGGGCATCACTCTGACCACTGCAGCTGTGTCTGGTGCTGCAGTGACGACAGCTGTGTTTGTGGTGTTTATTTTATACCACAAAACACCTATGGTATGAACCAAGAATAACTGATCAGATGTATGCATTTGAACTTCATGTCACATTTTTCTCTGACAAAGTATTTGTCCACATCTTTCTCTATAAATATGATTCACCTCTAGGTGCGAGCCAACAATTCGGAACTGAGCTTCCTACTTCTTCTGTCTCTGAAGCTTTGCTTCCTTTGCTCACTGGTCTTCATCGGTCGTCCATCAGTCTGGTCCTGTCGGTTCCAGCAGGCAGCCTTTGGGATCAGCTTTGTACTTTGTGTTTCCTGCCTCCTGGTCAAAACCCTCGTAGTTCTTGCTGTTTTCCGCTCAGCTCGGCCTGGTGCTGAAACTTTGATGAAGTGGTTTGGTCCGGGCCAACAGAGAGGAAGTGTCGGCCTCTTTACTTCTGTACAAGTATGAATACTGTCTTATTGATGCATTTAAGAGAATATTTTAGTATATACACTTGATATTAAATAATAACACTGAAATGTGTTCACTTTTCATTCAGGTTATCATCTGTGCCATATGGCTGTCCCTCAGCCCTCCAGAGCCTCGACGTGATCTGGGTTTCCAAGGGTCAAAGGTCACCCTGGAGTGTTCCATGGCCTCTGTGGTGGGCTTCTCTCTGGTTCTGGGCTACATCGGCCTGCTGGCCTGCACCTGCCTCCTCTTGGCCTTTCTTGCTCGGAAACTCCCTGACAACTTCAATGAGGCCAAACTGATCACCTTCAGCATGTTGATATTCTGTGCTGTCTGGGTGGCCTTTGTCCCTGCTTACGTTAGCTCTCCTGGTAAATATGTTGTCGCTGTTGAAATTTTTGCAATTCTGGCTTCCAGCTATGGTTTACTGATCTGTATTTTTGCCCCCAAATGTTTCGTTATTCTATTGAGGCCTGAGAAAAACACTAAGAAACACCTGATGGCCAGATAGTTGTCCCCATAGTCTGTGGTTAGACTACCACTAAATAGCCACATGCTTTCTTGTTAGCGTCTTGTTAGACTTTCTCAGAGGTTAATTTGCAACACGTTACAATAAAACTGTACTGCAAAATAAAACCAAAAAAAAAGTATCCATCCTGATATGGTTCCATCGTTACCTTAAGGGTTAATTTTCAGATCACTTTGCTGGCTGATCCAGTACAATTTCATAGTTGTGGCACACATTTCGCGTTAAGTATAGTTTTAAATGAATTGCAGAAAAAGTGACACCAGAATAAAGCATGAAATGTTCTCCCCTAACTGTTCAGCTGCATCTCTCCAGCCTGTTGGACCATCATCTCAGCTGCTTGCAGTGTGAAGCTGCTCCTCCTCACTTTGTCAAGCAGAGTATATAGTGTCTATGAGTCGAGGTCAATATCTGGGTCAGGGTCAGTCTCCATCATCTCACATGCAGGTTGGCCCTCAATGACATGAAATGCTTTTTGTAGCTAAATTCATGAGGAGAGTCTCACAAGATGGTGACAAAAAGGCATGTGGCTATGCTATAATAGCCTACCTACAAACTCCAAGGGACTTTTTTTCACAGTTCAGTTTTATTATTATCATCCACAATTACCCTGCAATAAAGTGAAACTATTTCAAATAAAGCCCAAATAAATACATCACACTTTGAGCTCTGTGATTTGTCTCACTGTTAGTAATATTGATCTCCATATCTCAAATTACAGCCTCTATCTTATTCTAGGCATACAATGAACTACTAAGAAACAAAACACACAAACCTAAACACAGACGCAAAAGACTTCAAGGCAAAATTAGGTAAACAAAAAAATCACTTCACAGGAAGCAATGAAAAAGGCTATGGACTAAACTACTCTATGAAACTAGGATCTGAAAATTTACAACAAAAAACAGTCCAACGGAGGAAGACCAATCGGCTACAAACTTAATCTCTGCTACACGACTGAGCTGTAAAATTTATGAAAAAAAAGAACACGCCAACAGAGGCAAACAAAATGGATATAAACTTAACACATCTACAAACTGAGCTGAGAAAATTATCAACAAAAAAAAAATCACTCTTCAAAGGGGAAAATAGGATTCAGATATATAAACAGGGCCTGTAACAAGAGGAGGACTGTGAGGCTGGCTGTGGTACTCAACTGCAACTAAATACTCTGGCACAGGACAAAGGGAGACACAGACTATAAGACACATGAGGGTAATGGGGAACAGGTGGACACAATCAGGAATCAGGGGAGACAATCAGACCGGTGACACATGAGGAAGAGCAAGTGACCTGAAACGAGAGGAGAGTTACTTTTCAAAATAGAACAGGAAGTCACAAAACAAAAACCCACAAGGAAACAGCCCTGTGACAAATTCTCATTAGAATGTAATTGTGTATCATTGTATTTAAGTATATGTCTAAAAAGTTATTGTATGCGGTTTCTAATTACAGCATGATTTAGGCATATGATTTATGATAAGGTTCTAACTTGTATAACTGTTATAGTTTGCCTAATCTGATACAAATTATGGCATACTATATCTTATCAGTTTATTAAGGATATAACTGTCTTTGTTTACTATCTAATGAAGACCATATTATTTCTAGTTTATGCCTTAATTGACTATAAGGCTTATTATGTCTAGTTAGTGTATTTTAAAATAAAATATGACCCATTATTCAGTGGTAGTAAGAAAATGGTACATTTGAAGGATAAACTCATATCTGGCGTTACCATGGCAGAACTGTGTGCCTTCATCTCAACAAAAGGTTTAGAGGAGCTGTGACACATAACTGGCCATAGCAAAAAATGTGGTGCATAAAAACACATAAAGTTGAATATTTCTTTCCATAATGTGTCCAGATATTGAAATTGATGCTGTAGTTACATTGAAAGTGCATGTTATCTGTCCATCTGCAGGTGAATTTATTCAGATTTCAATGCACCCTAAAAACTCTATGCCTACTGCAAACACACTAATCACTTCAGAGAGGAAAAAATGTGGGTGTGTGCCGCTTTTGTCATCAGTGCTATTGATACACCATACACCTATTATAAATGCTTACATCAACAGTTAACTTGCAAAGTGCAAGGGGGGTAGGTTTGATTCAAGGTACTGTTTTCATAGTTGACACTTTGTCTTGTGATATTTGTTATAGTAGCTGTTATCCAAGTGAGAAATAATGTAACGTGTAGCAGGTAGCTGACATGAGACTATGATGTTACATTTGAACATAATAAATTGAATGGTATTTGTCTTTGGTAAAAACAATGTGAATGAGATCCTTTACCTCTTCTCAACTTCATGCACTCTTTTTTCAGGTTTGATGTGATGGTTGCTTTACACAGACTGAATTTATTGAATGTTTCATTGATGCAATGTATGACACTCAGATTTTTGTTAAATATCCAGAACAGCTGCATCCATGTCTTTGTTCCTCTGGGTCTTCACTTGGTGGCCCTCTTCAGCCCTCTCCCTGCTGCTCAGTGTAGTGGGCAGACAGACGGGGCTGGAGGTGGTTCAGGCGACAGTGTGCTCACGGTGGGGTGCAACCAGAGACAAGAGCCTCTCTCAGGATGGAGATGTGATTATCGGTGGACTTTTTAATCTCTATTACATACCTTCAGTTGTAGAACAGGGCTACACTAAGCTGCCAAGTTATGAACCTTGCACCGGGTAAAACTTAATGACACCATGTATTGTTGTTGATATCTGTTGATTAATATCTTCTTCATATGACTGATGTACATTTGTTTTTTTTCCTCTTTTTTCCCTTTTCTTTTTTTTTTCCTTTTTGTCACTGTCTTGTGTTTTTGTTCAATATGATTCCATTTTAAAATGAACAGATAAACAAGACAGTTGTTTGTTTGTATGTTGTAGTTTTTTTCCTGATATGGATGTACATGAAGATCATTTTATTCATTTGCTTATACTGATTTATCTTGCAGTTTATTTTGTTCACTATTCTTTTCTCCTCCTTTGGTCTCAGTTTAGATCTAGAGGCATTAAAATATACATATGCTATGGTCTTTGCCTTGGAGGAAATCAATCGTAACAGCACCCTGCTACCAGGAGTGAAGCTGGGCTATCGTATACTTGACAGCTGTTCCCGATACCCCTGGTCTCTGCAAGGTGCACTGTCAATGGTTGGAGGAGACACAAAACAATGTAATTTAACAGCTTCTATCCCTCGATCTGCAGCCTATAAAAAAAACGGAGAGATAGCAGGTCTGATTTGATACAATTTAGTATGCACTTAACATAACCTATGTCCATATCAGTTGTTGTATAACAGCTTATGTGATTTTAGTATTGATGATTATTGTTATGTCAAATGCCAACAGTAGGTGGTGAGCTTGTTCCATTGCTCATTTGCGCTGCCTCCTCGACAAGCATAATAATATCCAGGATCCTGGGCCCTCTCTCTGTGCCAGTTGTGAGTGTCATTACAACAGGAAATAAATCTCCTAATACTTTGTTTCTATACAGTCTACACCAAGAGCTTGATAACATATTAAAAACATTTTGATTTAAATTAAAATGGTATTATTGCTGCATAAATAGTCTCAAAATAAGAATTCTCTGTCTTTCCCTCAGATCAGCTACTTGGCTAGCTGCCCCTGTCTTAGTGACAGGACGAAATTTCCTAACTTCTTCAGAACAATCCCCAGTGATATTTACCAAGCCCGGGCCATGGCACAACTGGCCATACGCTTCAACTGGACATGGATGGGAGCAGTTGTAGCAAACACTGATTATGGTCAATTGGCAATACAGGTGTGTGGTTTCATTGTTAAACTGTTAATTACCTGAAAAGGTATCTCATGCATCTCCTTGATTTGCAGTACAAATGAAGTGATTTTTTTGTTTTATCTTCCATATTCAGGTATTTCAGGAGGAGATTCAGGGGAAAGGAGTATGTTTAGAATTCATAGAGACTGTTAACAGAGAAAATATAATGAGTGATGCCAGACGTGCAGCTCTCAAAATTAAAGCTTCAACTGCAACAGTGATTCTGATCTTTTGCTGGTATACAGATGTGAAGAAGGTTCTTCTAGAACTGGCTAAGATAAATGTGAGTAACTGGCATTGAAATTTGTCTTCTTAGAAGAGTGTTTTTTTATTGATTTATTGATCAACAGAAGGTTATTTTCTAAGACAAATAGTTTACTTTCTTATTGCAGTTTATATCATTGTGTTCTAATATTAGGTGACAGACAGACAGTTTCTGGCCAGTGAGGCTTGGAGCACCAGTGATGATCTTCTTCAGGATCTTGCCATCTCTAAAGTAGCAAGTGGTGTTCTTGGTGTGGCTATTCGAAGTTCAACAATACCTGGATTTGAAAATTATCTCAGGAGTTTGCACCCAAGTCATCGTCCTGATGATGAATTCTTCAGAGAATTCTGGCAAAAGGAGTTTGGATGCACTCCTGGAGCTGAACAATCACAATCAACACAATCTTCATATTTCACTTCACCACGCAGAACATGGTCTGACCATCCATCAAATGTTTCAACTTCATCTCCTGTCAACAGATCTGTTCAGAAAACATATCTACCAGCCTGCAGTGGGACAGAGTCCCTGGAGGGAGTGCAGCATCCCTTCACTGACACCTCTCAGCTAAGGGTGGCACATAATGTGTACCTGGCTGTTTATGCTGCAGCCCACGCCCTCCACAGCCTTCTCTCCTGCCCCAACAGAGACAGCCCTCCTGGAAACAACAGCTCCACCTGTTCTTCTCCAAAACACATCAAACCCGGAGAGGTAAACAAAAGAAATTTCATTGCCATCTTATCCATATGAAGTTGTATAGTTTGAAAAGGTTTAAAGGATTATAAATGCATTTTTTTTTCAACATTTGATTGTTCCAGCTGTTGCAGCGCTTGAACAAAGTGAATGTCTCTACACCACAAGGAGAAATGTTTCATTTCCAAGGTGCTGACATTCCGGCAAAGTACGACCTTGTCAACTGGCAGAACACCCCTGAAGGATCACTTAAACTTGTTTTGATCGGTCATGTGGACGGGTTTGACCTCCACCTTAATGAGTCAGCTATTCAGTGGAGCACAGGATCCAATCAGGTAGTCACATCAACAAGTTGTGTCAAGGCAACAAAAAATGTTCTGTTCCAATGACTGTCTGGCTTTTTGTTTAGGTTCCTGTTTCAGTGTGCAGTGAGAGCTGCCCCCCAGGTACCAGAAAGGCCAACAGGAAAGGAGAACCTCTCTGCTGCTTCGACTGTATCCCATGTGCTGAAGGGGAGATTAATAATAGAACTGGTGAGTAAATCTGTCCAGCTAAAACTGATGATAGTAACTTTCATTTCCCTGAAAAGTGGTTTCTTTTCATTCCCTTTCTTCTCTTGTTAATCTACTAGATTCTCTACGCTGTGAGCGTTGTCCGTCTGAGTTCTGGTCCAATTCTGAACAAACAGCCTGTGTCCCTCGTCAGCTGGACTTTCTTGCCTTTAATGAAACATTGGGCATCACTCTGACCACTGCAGCTGTGTCTGGTGCTGCAGTGACGACAGCTGTGTTTGTAGTGTTTATTTTATACCACAAAACACCTATGGTACAAACCAAGAATAATTTACTAGATGTATACATTTGACAGTGATGTCACTTTTTTCTCTGACAAAGTATCTCATCATTTAAATATAAATCTAATTCGCCTCTAGGTGCGAGCCAACAATTCGGAACTGAGCTTCCTGCTTCTTCTGTCTCTGAAGCTTTGCTTCCTTTGCTCACTGGTCTTCATCGGTCGTCCATCAGTCTGGTCCTGTCGGTTCCAGCAGGCAGCCTTTGGGATCAGCTTTGTACTTTGTGTTTCCTGCCTCCTAGTCAAAACCCTCGTAGTTCTTGCTGTTTTCCGCTCAGCTCGGCCTGGTGCTGAAACTTTGATGAAATGGTTTGGTCCGGGCCAACAGAGAGGAAGTGTCTGCCTCTTTACTTTTGTACAAGTATGAATACTGTCTTAGTGATTAAATCAAGAGGATATTTTATTACATACAATTGATACTGATATATAATACTGAAATGTGTTCACTTTTCACGCAGGTTATCATCTGTGCCATATGGCTGTCTCTCAGCCCCCCAGAGCCTCGACGTGATCTGGGTTTTCAAGGGTCAAAAGTCACCCTGGAGTGTTCCATGGCCTCTGTGGTGGGCTTCTTCCTGGTTCTGGGCTACATCGGCCTGCTGGCCTGCACCTGCCTCCTCTTGGCCTTTCTGGCTCGGAAACTTCCTGACAACTTCAATGAGGCCAAACTGATCACCTTCAGCATGTTGATATTTTGTGCTGTCTGGGTGGCCTTTGTCCCTGCTTACTTTAGTTCTCCTGGGAAGTATGTTGTTGCGGTGGAAATTTTTGCAATCCTGGCCTCCAGCTATGGTTTACTGATCTGTATTTTTGCCCCCAAATGTTTCATCATCCTATTGAGGCCTGAGAAAAACACTAAAAAAAACGTGATGGCCAGATAGTTTTTCTAGCTTGAATGTGAGCGGTTGACTCATCATCAAATTTGTCTGCCGGCCCCTCCAACTTGCCCCCGGCTGGTATCATACAGGTGTTTTATGAGTATGTGTTGATTGTAATCATCTAAATAAAGTTGATTCCAAATGTACTGAGCTATAGGAATTTAATAAATATCTTCTAGAGGAATTCATCATCAGGAAACAAATGTAGTTAAATCAAAGCCTGCTCAATACAAATGCCAATTCAGTTGGATTTATATGGTTGTCTTTCTTTTTGTTTTGATGTTATACTGTACCAAAACTGAAGAAAAGTCTCCTTAAGTTTCCTAAATGAATAAATAAATAATAAATAATAATAATAATATAAAAAAAAGATAATGAAAACATAAATATAAACATAGCACAAAAAGTAAGGAAATTTGTGTTTGGTAGATTAGTTCTTTGTTGTAACAATGCTTCTTTGCAATAAAGCTTATACCATTGAAAAGCTTGTTCATTTCCCTTTTAAATGATATCACATTTGTAAGGAACATGCATTTGTGGGATGAGTAGATGAGCTGAGTATGTGGGTTAAGGCCTGAAACATTTCCCAAATCTTCTCTGCCAAACAGTTTATTCTGCTATTGTCTCTTGTTTGCTGTTGTTTTGTAGGTTGGATGATGGAAGTCCAAAGAAACAAGACAAAGTAGCAGTTTAAGAACATATTAATATAACAAACGGGAGCCTCAGTAGCATGTGGAAGAACCATACACAGCAACAACAGCTGGCATCTCTTCCTCATTCCAGTCACCTGCCTACACACTGAGGAGGGGACTTTGGAACTATATTTATTTGGAAATGTTTGTCAGAAATATATAATTGCCCTGGGCCAGCCAAAAGGCTGGATTGTTGCAATGTATTGCAAATAAACTTATTGGCATTATGCTCTCAAAATTCAGGACTCCTGATGGTCTTCCCAGGATTAAGAAGAAGTCGCTGGCTGCAGGGCTTTTTCCTATTGGGCTCCCTTCCTCTGGAATAACCTCCCAGCTGACATCAAGCAATCTGGCTCTACTGACACCTTTAAATTTAAACTCAAAACTCACTTCTTCGAATTAGCCTTTTATTAGCCCTTGATATCAACTGTAAGCTTCTTCAGTGGGTAGGTGTTGGTCTCAATGAGTTCCTAAAGTATTAGATTTTACATTAACATTTACGCATTTCTCTAACCTTTGTGTTTTCTGTTCCCACAAGCTGCAAGCTGTGTCACTCTCTACACTCTCTATAGCTTCCTGCTCCCCTCCTCCTCTTTCTCCTCCTCCTCTCTTTCATTCAGGCTCCCTTTTGATGGACCACGGGCCCTTGGGACCATCTACCTATTCCGGGCTCCTGCTGCCTTGTAGTACTGACGGATCTGGATTGTCAGACCCTGGGCTCTGCTGGATCATTGCTCTCCTCTGTTTCACTATCTCCTCATATCTATATTTCTATAACTCTTGATACCTCTCTCTGTCTATTTCTAATTATCTTGTGTGGCCTGCCCTCTTCCAGCTCACTGAGGTGAACAGGCGTTTCTGTGGCTTGGCTACCACTTGGTGATGCCTCGTCCTGCTCATTCTTCTCCTGGATCCACTCACTCTACACATAATTTGTATCAGACATTCTGTTACTGAACTTGTAAACTGTGATTTGTTGCTCTTTTCTGTACACGTGACATCTGTTGCATGTCTGTCTGTCCTGGAAGAGGGATCCCTCCACTGTGGCTCTTCCTGAGGTTTCTTCGATTATTATTATTTTTTTTTCACCCTGTTAAAAGAGTCTTTTTTTTCCATCAACATGGCAAGTTTTTCCCCATTCGCATTGAGGGTCTAAGGACAGAGGATGTCATTTTTGGGCTAATAGATACAATTGATTTGATTTGATTTGACTTATGGGAAAATCTTAAAAGGGTCCAACAGGCAGGAAGAAAAGATGTTTTTTGTTTTCTTTTGCTGCAGATTTTTCTTGTAATGTGTATCAAAATAAAGTCTACCTAAATAAGGTGCTAAAAAGAAGACATGTGGCTATGCTCTAGGAGCCTACCTACAAAATCCTCATGACTCTGGAGAATAACAGGGCTACGGGAGATGACAATGTTGTTTGACTTCATTTTACAGTCCAGTTTTAGCATGATCAGCAACACATTACACTGTAACAAAGTCAAGCACTTTCAAATAAACCCAAAATAAATGAATCATTCTTTGAGCTCTGTGTTTTGTTTGACTGTTGATATGGAACTATATTTCTCGAATTACATCCTCTGTTTTTTAATAATCCATCATAGGTCCCTGTTGGTGACATTAAGTCTGGTGCCTACAATAATATTTGGTATGAAGGGTAAAAGGATGTGTAATCAATACATTTCGGATCGGATATGGTATTGCATTTGATGTCAAATTGCATTCTGGATATGGCTTTGTTATAAGGGTGTGAGATTCCTTATCATTGTATTTAAGTATAGGTCTGAAATGTTATTGTATATTGTTTCTAATTACAACGTGATTTAGGTATGTGATTTAAATTATTATTTTAACTGTACAACTGTTATAATTATTTCCTTATTTGATAAAAATTATGGCTAACTATGTCTTATAAGATTATTAAAGATATACCTGTCTTTGTTTACTATCTAATGAAGACCATATTATTTCTATTTCTGTTATTTCTCTCATTTGACAGAAAGTATGGCTTATTACATCTTATTAGTGTTTTTCAAAAATGGAGTGCGAGCAATTATTCTGTTGAAGTAAGAAAATCAAAACACACTAATCACTTCAGAGAGGAATAACTGTGGGTGTGTGCTGCTTGTGTCATCACTGTTACTGATACACCATTCAGCTACTATAAATACTTGCATCAACAGTTAACTTGCTGAGTGCAAGGGGGATAGGTTTGATTCAAGGTACTGTTTTCATAGTTGATACTTTGTCTTGTGATATTTGTTATAGGAGCTTTTAACAAAGATTGACATGTTTCTGTTTATAATGTTATTTGTAGCAGGTAGCTGACATGAGACTATGATGTTTAATTTGAATAATGTTAAATTTAATAGTATTCGTCTTCGGTAAAAACAATAAGAATGAGATGCTTTACCTCTTAAATGCTTCAAGCACTCTTTTTTCAGGTTTGATGTGAAGGTTATTTTACAGAGACTGAATTTACTGAACTCCTCATTGATGCAGTTTTTTTTGGTTTGAGGAAACTGAGTCACTTCCGTATCGACAAATCCATCATGCCACTCTTTTACCATGCTTTTACTGAACTGGTTTTATTATTCACACTAGCAGCCTGGTTTGTTAACCTCTCTTTGAAAAGTAAAAACTCACTTAACCAGATAGTAAAGTGGTCCAGCAGGCTGATTGGTGAGTCACAGCTCAATGTGGAGACGCTGTACACAAAACAACTACAACGCATATGTGGTTCAATTTTAAAGGACAGTTCCCGCCCTTTGTTTCAGCTTCTCCCCTCTGGGTGCAGGTTTAAAATCCCCAAGTGCAAAACAAAAAGACAGTGTAACAGCTTTGTCCCTGCAGCTGTTACACTGAAGAATAGGTAATTACTTTATTTTGCACAAATGATTGATTATTACTGCTTTTATTTATTTACTCATTGCTGTATTTATTTATTTTTTTACTTATCCATTTATGTTTTACCCATTATATCTGTTTTTACAAGCTAAGTAATTGTTTTTTCTTACTATTAATAGTTCAGTTAAACTTTACTATCTTAGAGTGACCTCGACCTGTAAGAACTTTTTAAAACTTTCAAGACGTTCTTTATTTTCTTTACTTTTTTAACTTTCACTGTCCTAAGTTGGATGATGTGTATTTGTGTTTCTATGTTTTCCCATATGTGTGTGTAAGGACTCTACTACAGCAAAAAAAATCTACCTCTGGGTACTAATAAAGTAACTTGAAGTTGAATTTGAGCTTGATTTTGACATTCAGATTTTTGTTTAATATCCAGAACAGCTGCATCCATGTCTTTGTTCCTCTGGGTCTTCACTCGGTGGCCCTCTTCAGCCCTCTTCCTGCTGCTTCTCAGTGTCGCGGGCAGACAGACGGGGCTGGAGGTGGTTCAGGCGACAGTGTGCTCACGGTGGGGTGCAACCAGAGACAAGAGCCTCTCTCAGGATGGAGATGTGATTATCGGTGGACTTTTTAATCTGTATTACAAGCCTTCAGCTATAGAACAGGGTTACACCAAGCTGCCGAGTTATGAACCTTGCACTGGGTAAAATTTAACGACACCATGTATTGTTGTTGATATCTATATGATAGAAGTACATTGTTTTTTTCCCTTTTCTTTTTTTTTCCTTTTTGTCACTGTCTTGTGTTTTTGTTCAATATGATTCCATTTTAAAATAAATAGATACACAAGACAGTTGTTTGTTTGAATGTTGTGTTTGTTTTTTTTCCAATGTGGATGTGCATGAAGATTAGTGTATTTATTTTCTTATACTGATTTATATTGCAGTTTATTTTGTTCACTATTCTTTTCTCCTCCTTTGGTCTCAGTTTAGATCTAGAGGCATTAAAATATACATATGCTATGGTCTTTGCCTTGGAGGAAATCAATCGTAACAGCACCCTGCTACCAGGAGTGAAGCTGGGCTATCGTATACTTGACAGCTGTGGCAGATACCCCTGGTCTCTGCAAGGTGCACTGTCAATGGTTGGAGGAGAGACAAAACACTGTAATTTAACAGCTTCTATCCCTCGATCTGCAGCCTACAAAAAAACAGTAGCGGTAGCAGGTATGATTTGATACAATTTAGTATGCACTTAACATAACCTATGTCCATATTAGTTGATAAAATAACAGCCTATGTGATTTTAGTATCGGTGATTGTTGTTATGTCTTATGCGAACAGTAGGAGATCAGCTTGTTCCATTGCTCATTTGTGCAGCCTCATCTACAACAGGCATAATTATGTCTCAGATCCTGGGGCCTCTCTCTGTGCCATTTGTGAGTTTCATGGAAATAAGACCCTGATTAACTTTGTTTTCATAAAGTCTATATGAAGTGTGATAAGATTTTAAAAAAAACATTTTAATTAAAAATAAAATAGTATTGTTGTAAGAGTAGTGACAAAATAATAATTCCGTGTCTTTCCCTCAGATCAGCTACTTGGCTAGCTGCCCCTGTCTTAGTGACAGGACAAAGTTTCCTAACTTCTTCAGAACAATCCCCAGTGATATTTACCAAGCCCGGGCCATGGCACAACTGGCCATACGCTTCAACTGGACATGGATGGGAGCAGTCATAATAAACACGGATTATGGTCAATTGGCACTAAAGGTGGATGGTTTTAAGTGATAAACTCTAAATTGTCTGGAAAAGTATCTCATCTATATCCTTGATTTATAGTACAAATAAGATATAAGAAATAATTTTTTCTTTTGACTTCTGTATTTCAGGTTTTTCAGGAGGAGATTCATGGGAAAGGAGTATGTTTGGAATTTGTAGAGACTGTTCACAGGGAAACTATAGTGAGTGATGCCAGACGTGCAGCTCTAAAAATTAAAGCTTCAACTGCAACAGTGATTCTGATCTTTTGCTGGTATACAGATGTAAAGAGGTTATTTCTGGAACTGGCCAATATACATGTGAGAAACTGACATAAACATTTCAATAGGCTAAAGGGTTGATCATTAAACATAGAAGCACAGTTTGTAAGAACAAAATTGTGCTTGTATTCTTGTAATTTGTATCAGTGTTTTCTTATTATAGGTGAAAGACAGACAGTTTCTGGCCAGTGAGTCTTGGAGCACCAGTGATGATCTTCTTCAGGATCTTGCCATCTCAAAAGTGGCAAGTGGTGTTCTTGGTGTGGCTATTCGAAGTTCAGCAATACCTGGATTTGAAACTTTTCTCAGGAGTCTGAACCCAAGTCATCGTCCTGATGATGAATTCTTCAGAGAATTCTGGCAAAAGGAGTTTGGATGCACTCCTGGAGCTGAACAATCACAAGAAACACAGTCTTCATATTTCTCTTCACCACGCAGAACATGGTCTGACCATCCATCAAATGTTTCGTCTATGAGCAAAGAGGCCCTTCTGAAAGCTTCTCTACCAGCCTGCAGTGGGACAGAGTCCCTGGAGGGAGTGCAGCATCCCTTCACTGACACCTCTCAGCTAAGGGTGGCACATAATGTGTACCTGGCTGTTTATGCTGCAGCCCACGCCCTCCACAGCCTTCTCTCCTGCCCCAACAGAGACAGCCCTCCTGGAAACAACAGCTCCACCTGTTCTTCTCCAAAACACATCAAACCCAGGGAGGTAAACAAGAAAAAAGTAATCATCATCTTATCCATCCATAGTATAGTTTGTAAAAGTTTAGATAACTGTAAATGTATTTTTTGTTGTGCATAACTTCTTTCAACATATGATGGTTGCAGCTGTTGGCACAGTTGAACAAAGTGAACGTCACCACACCACAAGGAGAAATGTTTTATTTCCAAGGTGCCGACATTCCGGCAAAGTACGACCTTGTCAACTGGCAGAACACCCCTGAAGGATCACTTAAACTTGTTTTGATCGGTCATGTGGACGGGTTTGACCTCCACCTTAATGAGTCAGCTATTCAGTGGAGCACAGGATCCAATCAGGTAGTCATATCTACAAGTTGTGTCAACGCTACTTACATCTTTTTTGTTGAAACTGTTGTCCGTTTTTTTTTTTGGTCTAGGTTCCTGTTTCAGTGTGCAGTGAGAGCTGCCCCCCAGGTACCAGAAAGGCCAACAGGAAAGGAGAACCTCTCTGCTGCTTTGACTGTATCCCATGTGCTGAAGGGGAGATTAGCAATAAAACTGGTGAGTAAATCACTCCATTGGGAAGGGGAAATTCATTTTTGCAAGGTTAATTTTCCCACATGTGTTTCACTTTTCTTTTCCCTTTACCAGGTTCTCTTCAATGTGAGCGTTGTCCATCTGAGTTCTGGTCCAATTCTGAACAAACAGCCTGTGTCCCTCGTCAGCTGGATTTTCTTGCCTTTAATGAAACATTGGGCATCACTCTGACCACTGCAGCTGTGTCTGGTGCTGCAGTGACGACAGCTGTGTTTGTAGTATTTATCTTATACCACAAAACACCTATGGTACAAACCAAGAATAATTTACCAGATGTATGTCTTTGACATTGATGTCACATTTCTCTCCGATAAAGCATTACATTGTTTAAATTGTCACATCATTGTCAATCATATTCACCTCTAGGTGCGAGCCAACAATTCGGAACTGAGCTTCCTGCTTCTTCTGTCTCTGAAGCTTTGCTTCCTTTGCTCACTGGTCTTCATCGGTCGTCCATCAGTCTGGTCCTGTCGGTTCCAGCAGGCAGCCTTTGGGATCAGCTTTGTACTTTGTGTTTCCTGCCTCCTGGTCAAAACCCTCGTAGTTCTTGCTGTTTTCCGCTCAGCTCGGCCTGGTGCTGAAACTTTGATGAAGTGGTTTGGTCCGGGCCAACAGAGAGGAAGTGTCGGCCTCTTTACTTCTGTACAAGTATGAATACTGTCTTATTGATTCATTTAAGAGAATATTTTAGTATATACACTTGATATTAAATAATAACACTGAAATGTGTTCACTGTTCATTCAGGTTATCATCTGTGCCATATGGCTGTCCCTCAGCCCCCCAGAGCCTCGACGTGATCTCGGTTTTCACGGGTCAAAGGTCACCCTGGAGTGTTCCATGGCCTCTGTGGTGGGCTTCTCTCTGGTTCTGGGCTACATCGGCCTGCTGGCCTGCACCTGCCTCCTCTTGGCCTTTCTGGCTCGAAACCTCCCTGACAACTTCAATGAGGCCAAACTGATCACCTTCAGCATGCTGATATTCTGTGCTGTCTGGGTGGCCTTTGTCCCTGCTTACGTTAGCTCTCCTGGGAAGTATGTTGTTGCTGTGGAGGTTTTTGCAATCCTGGCCTCCAGCTATGGTTTACTGATCTGTGTTTTTGCCCCCAAATGTTTCATCATTCTTTTGAGGCCTGAGAAAAACACTAAGAAATACATGATGGCCAGATAATCTTTTTTTAGCATGAATGTGATCTTTTCAGCTGTACATTTTCCCTGGCCGGCATCATACATGTGTTTATGAATCTGTCGATTGTTTTTCATCAAAATAATGTCTATTTTCAATGTACTCAGCTGTAGAAATGAATAAATAGTTAATAAATATTTTTCTTAAGAATTCCTGAAGAATTCATCACCATGAAATGAATCAATTTAAATTAAAGCTGTAGTCTCTAACTTTTTGGTTATATTTGCTAAAACTGTCATTATGATCTGACAGAAGAATAAGATACAGGTCAGCTGTGTAAAATTACACTGTCTGTGGGTCCACCTAGTGTCTGCAATTTGATTTGCAAGAATCCACCACTCCCACCTCAATACAACCAATCAATGCCAAGGGGAGTGTCTGAGAAGTGTCAATCCTTCTCATGCATAAGCTGCTGGCAGGCCCCCTCCTTGCTGCTAAATCTAGCTTGTTAGCTTGTATGCTAACTCTGGTGTTTAGCTTTGTTGTACATTACAAACATTCATAATAATGTTTGTGTTCAGTATGCTCTGAAGTGGTTGAACTGAATTAGAGAAATAATGTTACTCATGCTTCAGAACGGCAGCATGGTAATGATGATTACCTGGTAACTCTGTCTACCGCTATGTGAGGAATATGGTTTACTTCTCAGGATATCTACAGTGATGCAGCATGAGGCACTCATCATTGTAATGTAGTTGTATTGATCAGAAATAGAACAACCGGGACACTTATGTTGATGTTGTTATTTTAGATGCAACATCTTATCCATTTATACTCAAAACTCCAGACTGCAGCTTTAAATCCTGCTCAATAAAAATGCTAATTCATTTGGATTCACGTGGTTGTCTTTCTAATTGTTCTGATTTAATACTGTATCAAAACTCAACTCTCAACTCAACTTTATTTATAAAGCACTGTAAACAGCTACAGCTGGGACAAAGTTAAAACAATAAAAACAATAAAACACTAAAACAAGAGCAGAGTCTCATGCTGGGTTGAATGCCAAAGAAAAAAAATGGGTTTTAAGATGACTTTTAAAAATGTGACAGTGAGGGGGTTTGTCTGATGTGCAGTGGGAGGACATTCCATAGTTTGGGACCGGCAGTAGAAAAAGCTCTTTCCCCTCTGAGCTTCCGCTTAGACCGTGGTACCTCCAGGAGCAGCTGGTCAGCTGATCTGAGGCACCGGGCAGGAGCATGGAGTTGGAGCAGCTCAGAGAGGTAAGGCGGAGCGAGGCCATTTAAAGATTTAAAAACAAATAATAGAATCTTAAAATGAACTCAAAAGTGCACAGGCAGCCAGTGGAGGAAGGCCAGAGCGGGAGTAATGTGCTCCCTCTTACGTGCTCCAGTTAAGAGGCGAGCAGCAGCGAACTGAAAAAAACTGTCCATCAGTTTCTCAAATAAATAAATGTTATGAATAAATATTCCCTGAAATCACAGTGCATTCATAGATAGTTATTTCATGTGAAGGGGGATCCTAGATCATGCGAGAAATCAAACAAATTGCCACACATCTTATCTTCACTGCCAGATATGACACTAAACTCAAAGCTATCAACATGGACCTATGATGGCTCAATCAGACAAAAGAAACTATAATTTGACAAATGTAGTGCCATATGTGTATTGTGTAGTTAGGCTACCAGTAAATAACCACATGCCTCCTTATTTGCACCTGGTTAGACTTTCTTAGAGGTCAATTTGCAATACAGTGTAACAGATCACTTGTTCGGCTGGTGTTGTATGTTGTAGCTAAATCCATGATAAAAAGTAGAAAAAGGGTTTTTATTTCTCACACATGTCCTTCTATGTTGTAATCTTCGAGATTAAATGTTTAAACAACATTTTCTGTTTTGTTCACCAGGACACCAAGCTTAGCTTCAGTGTGTACCAGGAGCTGTCCAGGCAAGGAGAGAATTGAAACAGGTGTGGCAAAGACATTGAGTTTATCCTCAGCAAAACTCTGAAAAAAACAAGCTGTTCTCAAACCCAGTGAAACCAGGCTGAACCACAGAACTACATTTAAATGGAATTGTTTGTCAGAAATACAAAATTGTCCTGGAACAGCCAAAAGGGTGGTTTGTTGTAATGTGTTGCAAATAAAACTAGCCCCGAGGCAACACGTCACTCTGCCTGCCTCTCCATGGGACCCCATGTCAACCAGCCACCTAGCCTCGCTGTCCCAGACCATCGTCCTCGGCTGGCACTGACCTTGAGCCATCGGAGGGCAAGATGGCAGCCACTGCATTGGCTTCTCCATTCACTGGTGGCTCTGGCGTGGGTCCTGTGGTCGGTGCTCTCCCTGTTTTAAATCGCTGCTTCCTGCTTCTTCGCCCACTCCATGCATTCTGTCTCTGCCCGCTTCCTGCTTTCTCTGAATCCTTTTTAAAGTCACGCCCATCTCACTCTCTCAGGTGCACTGATTGTGTCCAGGGGTGTCACAAGTGGGATACGGTTTTTCAGAATAAAAGCACAACACACTCCCAGTGTACAATACATGCAATAAAAACACACACAGATAAAATTACACACTAAAATCAGAAATGTTACAAGTTAAAAACACTGGAAGCTTACAAGGCAGACAATAAAATTACTGCCTTACACATGTGACATATGCGCATAATTCACTGACCAGCTCAGTCACCGGAATGACCTTGTTCATGGCCACCCACAGCTCGTGAGTCCATTGCAGTGGAACTGCAAGCTGGCTCCAGGCTTCGTTGGTCTCAGCCTGGGACCTTATGAAGTCAATAAATTAACCTGCACACTACTCCTTGCCTCCTTGTCCACTTTTTGGTATACTCTCAAAATGAAGAGTCACAAATATGGCCTCTGTTTTCTAATTAAGCCATCATAGGTGCATGTTTGTGACATTAAAGCTGCAGTTTGGAATTTTGAGAAAAATAGTGGACTTGGCCAGAAAATTTGAATGAACACAGCTCCTTCTTCCTCTTTGCTGCATTGCCTTCAAAGTCCTTCCTTACAGAGGAGCCTGCTGTGCACAAACAAGCTTGTAACCATGGTAACAGAGGATGCCAGAAAAGCCATAAAAACAAAGCAAAATACTGGAGTTAGCATACAAGCTAACAAGATAGATCAAGCAGCAAGCTACATAGCTCGACTGCAACATCGTACAGCGATATGCGCTATTGTGAGTATAACTGTAATGGCTGCCTCCATAGCCTTGTGGTTAAAACATAATAATAATAATAATAATAATAATAATAATAATAATAATAATAATAATAATAATAATGATAAAACATATAACAAGCAGGGGTAATTACTTGTCCAGCAGAAAAGTCCATACAAATCCTGCTGCTTCCTCCACTTCTGAAATGATGCTCTGATATTTATCCTTGTTTTCTCTCTGACTCAGTCCAGTTCTTGGTTTTTAAACTGGTCTTCTTCGTTGGTCTATTTATTTCTTGTCTTTGACATTGGCAATGGTGGGGCATTTTTCATCTCTGTTGCTTTTCTGCCATTGTTTGCAGTTTAGGCTTGAGCTTAAACATATCTGACCAGGTAAGGGCAGGTACTGGCCTACGCAGGGATGGGGCACTGCCCAGTACAGGGTGCGCGAGGGAGGAGGGCTGCCAGCAATGTATGCATGAGAATGATTGACACTTCTCAGACACTCCCCTTCACTCTGATTGGTTGTGTGAAAATGTTAGCTAATATGACAGTCTATAGCTTTAAGTGTGGTGTCTACAATTGCATGATCCTGTAAAGTAGTGTGTAATAGTGTAATATGATCTCCTGTTCTCTTATCTTATTCAAGTGCAATTCCATATCATTGCAGAGGCATCAATTATAGGTCTAAAAAATAAGGACCACATTTTAAATGTTTTTTTGCCTTATTTGACTTTAAGGCTTATTACATCGTATTAGTGAATTTCAAAATAAAGTGTGACCCATTATTCTGTTGTATTAAGAAAATGGAAAATTTGACTCAAAAACTAATTTCTGGTTTTATCATGACATGACTGCATGCCCTCACCTCAACAAAAAGTTTAGTGGAGCCGCAACATAGCAAAACAATGCTGCAGAAAAAATGCATAAAATAGTTTATTTGTTTCCTTAAGATTTTCCAGGTGGATGCTGTAGTGAGATTGAAGCTGCATGTTATCTGTACATCTACAGGTGCATTTATTCAGATTTCAATGAAACCTGAAAACTCTGTGCCTATTGCTAACTTCAAGCACACCAATCACTTTAGAGGGTAATAACTGTGGGCGTGTGCTGCTCATACCATCAGTTTTACTGATACACCATACACCTATTATAAATACTCAAATCAATAGTTAACTTGCAGAGTGCAAGGGGGGTAGGTTTGATTCAAGGTACTGTTTTCAAAGTTGACACTTTGTCTTGTGATATTTGTTAAAGGAGTTTTTAACCAAGAGTGACATGTTTCTGTTTATAATGTCATTTGTTGCATGTAACTGACATGAGACTATGATGTTACATTTGAATATGTTTAATTTAATAGTATTTGTCTTCGGTAAAAACAATGTGAATGAGATGCTTTGCCTCTTAAATGCTTTATACAATCTATTTTCAAATTTGATGAACAAGATTTAATGTGAATGCTGTTTTACACAGACTAAATTTATTCAACTCTTCACTGATACAATTTCTGACATTCAGATTTTTGTTAAATATCCAGAACAGCTGCATCCATGGGTTTGTTCCTCTGGATCTTCACTTGGAGGCCCTCTTCAGCCCTCTCCCTGCTGCTTCTCAGTGTCATTGGCAGACAGACGGGGCTGGAGGTGGTTCAGGCGACAGTGTGCTCACGGTGGGGTGCAACCAGAGACAAGAGCCTCTCCCATGATGGAGATGTGATTATTGGTGGACTTTTTAATCTCTATTACATACCTTCAGCTGTAGAACAGGGTTACACCAAGCTGCCAAGTTATGAACCTTGCACCGGGTAAAACTTAACTTCAACATGTTTTGCTTTCAAATGTCTGGTAATGATTAAGCTATACCATATATATGATGGCAGCACTGTCTGTATTGTTTACATTGTTTGTCACGCACATATGTTGTTAAAATCTGATTGAGTTCTACCAAATGTTGATTTTTCAAGTCATGATATGTTTGTGGTATTCATGATTTATTATAATTGGTCCATTATTAATAAAATGTAAAGGTTAGACATATCTTGATATTGTTCATGTGTCTTTTCTCCTCCTGTGGTCTAGTTTAGAGTCATTGAAAAATATATATGCTATGGTATTTGCGGTGGAGGAAATCAATCTTAACAGCACCCTGTTGCCAGGAGTGAAGTTGGGCTACCGTATACTGGATAGCTGTTCCCGATACCCCTGGGCTCTGCAAGGTGCACTGTCAATGGTTGGAGGAGACACACAAAGCTGCAACCTAACAGCTTCTACGCCTCGTGCTGCAGCTTATGAAGAAAAAGAAGAAACAGCAGGTATGATCAAATTTTATTAATTCAGTGCCCATGACAACAAAACTTACATGATTATAGTATTTACATGTTGTTGTAATGTAATTACTTGTCTAATGTTCAGCAGGTGGCAAGCTTGTTCCTTTACTCATTGGCGCATCAACATCCACAACAGGTATAATGCTGTCAAGGATCCTGGGCCCTCTCTCTGTGCCAGTTGTGAGTTTTATCATAAGAGGAAATAAATATCTGATTCATATAATTTCCATACAGTCTGAACAAAGAGTCTGATAGGATTTTATAAAACATTTTAATTCAAACTAAAATGTTACTATTGCTGTATAAACAGAGTTACATAAATAGTTATGTGTCCTTCCCTCAGATCAGCTACTTGGCTAGCTGCCCCTGTCTTAGTGACAGGACAAAGTTTCCTAACTTCTTCAGAACAATCCCCAGTGATATTTACCAAGCCCGGGCCATGGCACAACTGGCCATACGCTTCAACTGGACATGGGTGGGGGCAGTCGTAGCAAACACAGATTATGGTCGATTGGCAATACAGGTGTATGATTTAATTGTTAAACTGTATATTACCTGAAAAAGTATGTCATGCATCTCCCTCATTTATAGTACAAATAAAATATATGAAGTGATTTTTTTGTTTTGACTTCCATATATCAGGTTTTTCAGGAGGAGATTCTGGGGAAAGGAGTGTGTTTGGAATTCATAGAGACTCTCCGCAGGGAAACTATATTGAATGATGCCAGACAAGCAGCTCTCAAAATTAAAGCTTCAACTGCAACAGTGATTCTGATCTTTTGCTGGTATACAGATGTAAAGAAATTATTTCTGGAATTGGCCAAGAGAAATGTGAGTAACTGACATGAACAATTCTATCGCCTAAAGGGTTGATCATTAAACACAGAAGCAGAGTTTGTACAAAAAAGCAGCAGTATTTCTTGTTGGAGTTTATTTCACTGTTTTCTTATTTAAGGTGACAGACAGACAGTTTCTGGCCAGTGAGGCTTGGAGCACCAGTGATGATCTTCTTCAAGATCCTTACATCTCGAAAGTGGCAAGTGGTGTTCTCGGTGTTGCCATTCGAAGTTCAACAATACCTGGATTTGAAAAGTATCTCAGGAGTTTGCACCCAAGTCATCGTCCTGATGATGAATTCTTCAGAGAATTCTGGCAAAAGGAGTTTGGATGCACTCCTGGAGCTGAACAATCACAATCAACACAGTCTTCATATTTCTCTTCACAGCTGAAAACATGGTCTGACCATCCGTCAAATGTTTTGACTTCATATTCTGCCATTAGATCTGTTCAGAGAACTTCTCTACCAGCCTGCAGTGGGACAGAGTCCCTGGAGGGAGTGCAGCATCCCTTCACTGACACCTCTCAGCTAAGGGTGGCATATAATGTGTACCTGGCTGTTTATGCTGCAGCCCACGCCCTCCACAGCCTTCTCTCCTGCCCCAACAGAGACAGCCCTCCTGGAAACAACAGCTCCACCTGTTCTTCTCCAAAACACATCAAACCCAGAGAGGTAAACAAAAGAAATTTTCATTGTCATTTTATCCATAAGTAGTGTAATTTGAAAAGGTTTACATAACTATGAATGTGTTTTTTATTGTGCATAATTATTATTTTTTCAATATTTGATTGTTGCAGCTGTTGCAGCACTTAAACAGAGTGAACGTCACCACACCACAAGGAGAAATGTTTCATTTCCAAGGTGCTGACATTCCAGCGAAGTACGACCTTGTCAACTGGCAGAACACCCCTGATGGATCACTTAAACTTGTTTTGATCGGTCATGTGAATGGGTTTGACCTCCACCTTAATGAGTCAGCTATTCAGTGGAACACAGGATCCAATCAGGTAGTCACATCAACAAGTTGTGTCAAGGCTACTAAAAATGTTCTGTTGCAATGACTGTCTGGCTTTTTGTTTAGGTTCCTGTTTCAGTGTGCAGTGAGAGCTGCCCCCCAGGTACCAGAAAGGCCAACAGGAAAGGAGAACCTCTCTGCTGCTTTGACTGTATCCCATGTGCTGAAGGGGAGATTAGCAATAAAACTGGTGAGGAAATTACTCCATTGGGAAGGGGAAATTCATTTTTGCAAGGCTGATTTTCCCATACATGTTTCACTTTTCTTTTCCCTTTACCAGGTTCTCTTCACTGTGAGCGTTGTCCATCTGAGTTCTGGTCCAATTCTGAACAAACAGCCTGTGTCCCTCGTCAGCTGGATTTTCTTGCCTTTAATGAAACATTGGGCATCACTCTGACCACTGCAGCTGTGTCTGGTGCTGCAGTGACGACAGCTGTGTTTATAGTGTTTATCTTATACCACAAAACACCTATGGTACAAACCAAGAATAATTTACTAGATGTACACATTTTACATTAATGTACATTTTTTTCTCTGGCAAAGTATCATATTTTTTAAATGGCCACATTTGTCTGTTAATCTGATTCACTTCTAGGTGCGAGCCAACAATTCGGAACTGAGCTTCCTGCTTCTTCTGTCTCTGAAGCTTTGCTTCCTTTGCTCACTGGTCTTCATCGGTCGTCCATCAGTCTGGTCCTGTCGGTTCCAGCAGGCAGCCTTTGGGATCAGCTTTGTACTTTGTGTTTCCTGCCTCCTGGTCAAAACCCTCGTAGTTCTTGCTGTTTTCCGCTCAGCTCGGCCTGGTGCTGAAACTTTGATGAAGTGGTTTGGTACGGGCCAACAGAGAGGAAGTGTTGGGTTCTTTACTTCTGTACAGGTATGAATACTGTCTTAGTGATTACTGTCTTACTGATATTTTATAATAACACTGAAATGTGTTCACTGTTCATTCAGGTTATCATCTGTGCCATATGGCTGTCCCTCAGCCCCCCAGAGCCTCGACGTGATCTGGGTTTCCAAGGGTCAAAGGTCACCCTGGAGTGTTCCATGGCCTCTGTGGTGGGCTTCTCTCTGGTTCTGGGCTACATCGGCCTGCTGGCCTGCACCTGCCTCCTCTTGGCCTTTCTGGCTCGGAAACTCCCTGACAACTTCAATGAGGCCAAACTGATCACCTTCAGCATGCTGATATTCTGTGCTGTCTGGGTGGCCTTTGTCCCTGCTTACGTTAGCTCTCCTGGGAAGTATGTTGTTGCTGTGGAAATTTTTGCAATTCTGGCCTCCAGCTATGGTTTACTGATCTGTATTTTTGCCCCCAAATGTTTCATTATTCTTTTGAAGCCTGCAAAGAACACCAAGAAACACCTGATGGCCAGATAGTTATTCTTGCTTGAGTGCATGCTCTTGACTTTTTATTATACTCGTCTTGCAGCGCCAACTGCAACTCGGCAAAGAATCGCGCTTTGGGATGGTGACCAACCCATCCTACAATCCCAAAGTGTCTGTTTTTGCAAGTTGGGAAAGAGACTCAAAAATCAACTTTTCTTACCAAAAATACCATTAATCCTTAATGTACTTATCCGTGTGTAGAAATGTCTTTTAGACAGAAGTAGTAACTTCAGTTGCTAACTGAATATGTAATATCATTTCTGATTGTGTCAATTCACTGTCCATGTAACATTATTCATTTGCAATCAATGAAAAACTTTGATTATAATTAAATCCTACTCAATAAAAATGTTAGTTGATTTGGATTCATGTGGTTGGTGTTTTTCTTTCATTAAATACTGTATCACAACTGACAACAAAAACTCCCAGTTTGGTAAAAAAAAAAAAAATAAAAAGAAATATTCACAGTGCATTCATCCACAGGTAACTGACAGCATAGGGGCTGTTGTAGGTTGTTGCAGCTTCCCTTGATGGCCAAAGTAAAATAAAATGATTCTTCTTCTTATTAGTTTCCTAAGGATTTAGCTGTCTTTGCTTACTGTCCGACAAAGACCATATCATTTTTAGTTTGGACAAAAGGTACATCTCATTGGGTCTTAGTAGTACACTCCAAAATAAAGTGTGAACCATATTCTCTTGTAGTAAGAAGATAAAACATTTGAAGGATAACCACATATCTGGTACAATTATCATGACATGAGTGCTGCCTTCACCTCAACCAAAAGTTTAGAGGAGCTGCAAGACATAACTGGCCACAGCAAATAGGTAGTGTTGAAAACAAACAAACAAAAAACATAAAAAAATAGCATTTTTCTCCCCTTAATTTGTCAAGAACCAGTTAAAAATAGAGTATACTTAAAAACATCCTGTTGTGCGAGTGATGCTGAATGTTATCTTTACATCCACAGGGGCATTTACTCAGATTTCAATGCAACCTGAAAACTCTACGCCCACTTCTAACTTCAAACACGCTAATCACTTTCGAGCATTTGGTTGTTTTACCACTATCGCCTTAGAGAGGAACAACTTTGGGTGTGTGCTGCTCGTGTCATCAGTTTTACTGATACACTTTACACCTGTTATAAATACTCAAATCAACACTTCACTTGTGCAGAGTGTGAGGGGGTTAGGTTTGATACGAGGTACTTCACAACACTAAAAATCGGTGTTGACACTTAGACTTGTGATAATTGTGATAGGAGCTTTTCAACCAAGTGAGTCATGTTTCTGTTTATAATGTATATTTGCATGTAACTGACATTAGACTATGATGTTACATTTGGACATGTTGACTTTAAAGGGATCTGTCTTTGTTAACAGGAGCCGTTGAATGCTCATGAGGTACCTTATCATTTCTTCTGAACTTAATGGAGGTATGAGGCTCGATGAAGAGCGTTTAATGTGAATTGTGTTTTACACTGATCAAAATGATTGAACATCTCAATCATACATATTGTGACATTCAAATACGTTCTAAATGTCCACAACAGTTGGATCCATGTCTTTGTTCCTCTGGGTCTTCACTCGATGGCCCTCCACAGCCCTCTCCCTGCTGCTTCTCAGTGTTGTGGGCAGACAGACGGGGCTGGAAGTGGTTCAGGCGACAATGTGCTCACGATGGGGTGTACCAAGTGACAAGAGCCTCTTCCAGTATGGCGATGTGATTATCGGTGGACTTTTTAATCTCCATTACAAACCTTCAGCTGTAGAACAGGGCTACACTGAGTTGCCATATTATGAACCTTGCAACGGGTAAAACTTGATGACAGTATGAATTGTTTTTGAGTGTCTGTTCATTATTATGTTGTTCAGATGATGGCCAAACATTTTTTGTCATACTCATATGTTTTTGTTAAACATAATTTAGTTCCATGAAATTTTGACCTAAAATAATATGTATGTATGTCATCATATCTATAACAATTATTTTCACATTTCCTTGACAGCTATTGTAATTTATTTTGTTTTTTCCTCCTGTGGTTTCAGTTTAGATCTAGAGGCATTAAAATATACATATGCTATGGCGTTTGCAGTGGAGGAAATCAATCATCACAGCACCCTGCTACCAGGAGTGAAGCTGGGCTACCATATACTTGACAGCTGTGGCATATACCCCTGGTCACTGCAAAGTGCCATGTCAATGGTTGGAGGAGACACACAACACTGTAATTTAACAGCTTTTATGCCTCGATCTGCAGCTTACAAACAACCAGGAGAGACAGCAGGTACTACTTAGTTATGTATATCGTATGCACTTAACATATATCCATAAAGATAATAACTTGTGTAAATACAGTTTTAAATGATTGTTGTTATATAATGTATGTCTAATGATATCAGCAGGTGATCAGCTTGTTCCTTTGGTCATTTGTGCTGCCTCATCCACAACAGGCATAATAATGTCTCGGATGCTGGGCCCTCTCTCTGTGCCAGTTGTGAGTTTCATTACAGTAGGAAATAAGACCCTGATTGTTGTTATACAGTCTACATAATGAGTATGATAAGATTTTATAAAACATGTTAGTTTAAAATAAAATTGCGTTTTTGCTGCATTAACAGTGTCCAAATTATAATTCTGTGTCTTTCCCTCAGATCAGCTACTTGGCTAGCTGCCCCTGTCTTAGTGACAGGACAAAGTTTCCTAACTTCTTCAGAACAATCCCCAGTGATATTTACCAAGCCCGGGCCATGGCACAACTGGCCATACGCTTCAACTGGACATGGATGGGAGCTGTGATAGAAAACTCAGATTATGGTCAATTGGCAATACAGGTGTATGATTTTGTCATTACAATGTTAATTGTTAAAAGTATTTCATTGATAAGTAGTACAAATTAGATCTAAGTTAGATCAGAATTAGATCTAAATTAGACCCAATTTGTTATTTGACTTCTATATTTCAGGTATTTCAAGAAGAGATTCAGGGGAAAGGAGTATGTTTGGAATTCATAGAGACTCTCCGTAGAGAAACTATTGTGAATGATGCCAGACGTGCAGCTCTCACAATTGAGGCTTTGACTGCAAGGGTGATTCTGATCTTTTGCTGGTATACAGATGTAAAGAAAATATTTCTGGAGCTGGCCAAGATAAATGTGAGTAACTGGAATCAGTATTTTCATAGGCAAAGGATGCCTTTTTTAGACAAGAGAATTGTGTTTATTTACCAGTTCTTCTTATTGAAGTTTATATCAGTGTTTTCTAATTGTAGGTGACAGACAGACAGTTTCTGGCCAGTGAGTCTTGGAGCACCAGTGATGATCTTCTTCAGGATCTTGCCATCTCTAATGTGGCAAGTGGTGTTCTTGGTGTTGCCATTCGAAGTTCAACAATGCCTGGATTTGAAAATTATCTCAGGAATTTGCACCCAAGTCATCGTCCTGATGATGAATTCTTCAGAGAATTCTGGCAAGAGGAGTTTGGATGCACTCCTGGAGCTGAACAATCACAAGAAACACAAGCTTCATATTTCTCTTCACCACGCAGAACATGGTCTGACCATCCATCAAATGTTTCGTCTCTGAACGAAGAGGCCCTTCTGAAAGCTTCTCTACCAGCCTGCAGTGGGACAGAGTCCCTGGAGGGAGTGCAGCATCCCTTCACTGACACCTCTCAGCTAAGGGTGGCACATAATGTGTACCTGGCTGTTTATGCTGCAGCCCACGCCCTCCACAGCCTTCTCTCCTGCCCCAACAGAGACAGCCCTCCTGGAAACAACAGCTCCACCTGTTCTTCTCCAAAACACATCAAACCCGGAGAGGTAAACACAAATACCACTGTTACATCTTATCTACAGCAGAGAATTTTCTAAAAATTCAGATAATCTGAGTATTAGAAATCATTGCTATAAAGTAAAGTTGTAAATTGACTACATATATATGGTTTTCTGGTCTTACTAACCACCAAATGTTACCTTCTGATGTAGCTGGATTTTTAAAATCTTATAATCACTAGATTGTGAATCCCTCTCATCAAACTCAAAGACATGCGCTTTACACCATTCAAAAATACTCACACACTAATGAAAAGCCACCAGGAACAATTTTTGTCGACATCAACATGTAGACACGTGGACTACAGGGGCTTGGGACTGAAGTCTCAGCCTTCCAATTTGTGTTTGACCACTCTACCTCCTGAACCACAGCCATCCCCAATTAATAGAGATATTGTTTCATCAATACTTGTTGTTTTCAGCTGTTGCAGCATTTGAAGAGAGTGAACGTCACCACACCACAAGGAGAAATGTTTCATTTCCAAGGTGCTGACATTCCAGCGAAGTACGACCTTGTAAACTGGCAGAACACCCCTGATGGATCACTTAAACTTGTTTTGATTGGTCATGTGGACGGGTTTGACCTCCACCTTAATGAGTCAGCTATTCAGTGGAGCACAGGATCCAATCAGGTAGTCACATCAACAAGTTGTGTCAAGGCTAGTAAAAATTATATGTTGCAATGACAGTCTGGCTTTTTGTTTAGGTTCCTGTTTCAGTGTGCAGTGAGAGCTGCCCCCCAGGTACCAGAAAGGCCAACAGGAAAAGAGAACCTCTCTGCTGCTTTGACTGTATCCCATGTGCTGAAGGGGAGATTAGTAATAAAACTGGTGAGGAAATCAATCCACTGGGAAAGGGAAATTCACGTTTGCAAGTTGAATTTTCACATTCGTAATTCAAGTTCCTACTCCCTCTACCAGGTTCTCTTCACTGTGAGCGTTGTCCATCTGAGTTCTGGTCCAATTCTGAACAAACAGCCTGTGTCCCTCGTCAGCTGGACTTTCTTTCCTTTAATGAAACATTGGGCATCACTCTGACCACTGCAGCTGTGTCTGGTGCTGCAGTGACGACAGCTGTGTTTGTGGTGTTTATTTGCTATCATCAAACACCTATGGTAAGGATACAGAGTAAGGAAACAGTTGAAATTCCTGTCACATTTCTTTCAGACAAAGTATCTCATCATTTAGATATAAATCTTATTCGCCTCTAGGTGCGAGCCAACAATTCGGAACTGAGCTTCCTGCTTCTTCTGTCTCTGAAGCTTTGCTTCCTTTGCTCACTGGTCTTCATCGGTCGTCCATCAGTCTGGTCCTGTCGGTTCCAGCAGGCAGTCTTTGGGATCAGCTTTGTACTTTGTGTTTCCTGCCTCCTGGTCAAAACCCTTGTAGTTCTTGCTGTTTTCCGCTCAGCTCGGCCTGGTGCTGAAACTTTGATGAAGTGGTTTGGTCCGGGCCAACAGAGAGGAAGTGTCTGCCTCCTTACCTCTGTACAGGTATGAATACTGTCTTATTGATTAGATTAAGAGAATATTATTACACATATTATTACACTTGATATTGCTTTATAACACTGAAATGTGTTCACTGTTCATTCAGGTTATCATCTGTGCCATATGGCTGTCCCTCAGCCCCCCAGAGCCTCGACGTGATCTGGGTTTCCAAGGGTCAAAGGTCACCCTGGAGTGTTCCATGGCCTCTGTGGTGGGCTTCTCTCTGGTTCTGGGTTACATCGGCCTGCTGGCCTGCACCTGCCTCCTCTTGGCCTTTCTGGCTCGGAAACTCCCTGACAACTTCAATGAGGCCAAACTGATCACCTTCAGCATGCTGATATTCTGTGCTGTCTGGGTGGCCTTTGTCCCTGCTTACGTTAGCTCTCCTGGTAAATATGTTGTCGCTGTGGAAATTTTTGCAATTCTGGCTTCCAGCTATGGTTTACTGATCTGTATTTTTGCCCCCAAATGTTTCGTTATTCTATTAAGGCCTGAGAAAAACACTAGGAAAGGTTTGATGGCCAGATAGCTGCATACATTTACTACATGTAGTCATTAGGCTACTACAGTCATTTAAAAAATAAAAAAGGGAAATGAAGGCACACTCCTTTCTTGTGCTTATTAGTTAGTCAGTGTCAGAGGCCATTAGAGCTCAGTGTACCGCAACATAATAACACACATGCAAAAACAGAAAACAGAACACACTACAACGTGAATAAAGTGCTGTAATTTGCACAGCACAAAAATGGAGCAGGGTTACCAAGGAAAACCAGTTTTTCTAGTTATTAACAGTTATTGCCATGGTTTTTGGGCTCATGGAGATGCTTACTCAGCACATTTAATGCTCTAATTAGGTATCGTATTGTCAGTTTATTTGAATTGAGGCCAAACTCATCACCTTCAGCATGCTGATAGTCTGTCCTGTCTGGGTGGCCTTTGTCCCTGCTTATGTTAGCTCTCCTGGAAAATATGTTGTTGCTGTGGACACTTTTGCAATCCTGACCATGGTTTCCTACTCTGTATTTTTGCCCAGAATGTTTCATCATTCTCTGTAGACCTGAGAAATAACACCAAGAAACACCTGATGGCCAGATAGTTTTATAGCTTGAATGTGAACTAATGAACCTATAATGTACATTTCTGTTGAACCCTCAACTTGCCCAGCGCTGGTATCATTTATGTCTTCATTAGTGTGAGTCATGTACATATTTGAGGTACTTTGGGGTATGATATTATGTATTATATTATGTATTATATTGCAGTATGATGAACTGTGTTGAAGGCATACATACTTAAGGCTTTGATTGGTAATTGAATATTTAAGAACATTTCTGCTGTTCTTTGACATCAATAAAAATGCTAATATAACATTATTATTAAAGAGAAATACATACTTCAATTAAAAACTGACAAATTACACCATTTGATGAGCATAGTATGTTATTTCTATTATACTTTATCCATTAGTTCAAATTAATGAATTTTGTGGATTTAAATGAATATAATAAAGGCACTTCACTTTGACAGTGGCTCACTGTCATATATTGGCCTTATATAGTTTAATTGATTTTTAACTTTTATTTAAAAAGCTGAGCCTTAGAATGACTCCTCACACAGGACATCAAAATCCTATTACTGAGAGAAATGATAAAGTTGGTCACTCATTATTCTCCACCCAGTTAATATGCTCGGCCACTAGATGGAAGTATTATACCACTAAATGATGCTCCGCTACATCTTTCCTCATCCCTCATCAAGGTTCCTTCCTTGTTTGACTGGCAGTACATCTGCAATAATCTTGCACATTCCCTATTTGTAATTCTTAAATTTGCTTTAAAGTTAATGTACAGTAACGTCCCTAATCTTATTGTTGTGCAAATGAATCAGTTCTTCACTCTCAAATATAGACATCCACGTCTGTCCAAATGCAAATAATAAATCAACACTTAGGAATGAGGTCAACATATTAATTACAATCAGATCCAATCAGTTTTATTTATATACCCCCAAATCACAGTTGCATTGTGTCAGTGGGCTTTACAATCTGTACAGTGAACAACAACCTCCGTCCTTAGACCCTTGATATAACTATGTATATGTTGTAGAGGCAGCTGTAATCAGAGCGCATATGTCCACCAAATCCCCCTTAATTTGGTCAAGCCTAACACAATATCAAACTTGATAGCTCTGTTTCACTCTGAATTTTAAACCACCGTCAATTCCTTAACCATAATATGAGCTCACCCAAGCTCAGACCAAATTATATTTACTCACAGATACCAGCCACCTAAATACAGCTGATTTTCAGGATCCCTGCATTATTCCCTGTGAAATTAACAAAATGTGGAAAAATGTCCTATTACACAATGTTCAGGAAAGTGAGAAGGTAAAGAAAAAATCTGTTTATCCAGATTCACACCAGAAGGTCATGGAGTCTAGTCTGGCCATGACCCGTCTTCCATCCAAGTTTTGTGTAAATATGTTAAGCAGTTTTTGTGCAATCCTCCTGACTGACTGAGCAACCGACCATCAAACTAATGGACCCCAGACCATTTAATCAACAGCAGATGCATTATACACTTCCCATCCTGTGGAGGCCGGATAGAAGTAGTACGTTCATGTTATTTTTCCCCCAAAGCTGATGCCATATTTTATTTCACATTCATATCTTGCAAACAGTGACCAATTGAGGCAAATACAGTGTTTCAGACAGTGAAACTGTAAAACCCTCCCTTAAACCTTCTTTTTCTGTCATGTTCTACCAAGGAGACACTGGATTGCCTGTTTAGCCTGTTTCTTTGAGTGGCCTTGTCGCTTAATCTCTTTCAAAAGGTGAATTGCATACAGCAACTACAATAATTCTTCTGCTGTAGATATTTTTTTTTTTGTCAAATAATGTCAGCGTGCTAGTTATGATCTGCAAAACAAACTGCAAAACAACAACAGCCATGCAAACAGCCTCAACTGATCCCCTCTGTGCCACCTTGTTGTCAGTGTGTAATGGGATGTAATTGTTTGTAAAATTAACAATGATGGAGGTGATGTGAGAAACACCTGTGGCTCATCAGTTCCCCCTGATTTAATGCTGATGAAACATTGTCCTGTGAGATTACATTTACCTTTAGCAGATGCTTTTGTCCAAAGCAACTTACAGTAATTCAGACATACATTTAAACACTGCTGGTGGTAGATGCCATGCAAGGTGCTGACCTGCACATCAGGAGCAATTTCTTGGTATCTTGGTATCAGTATCTTAGAGGTCACTTCCACATGCAGACCACGGAATCGATCCAGAGACCTTCTGATAACAAGATGCTGGCTCAACCCCTTTAACCACAGCTGCCCCAGATGACAGCTTTTGAGCTAGTTTCCCAAACCCATTCTCACTTTGTTAACTCACAGCAGTCAAACCACTGTGTCATGTTTAAGCTCCTTAAAATCATAATGTAGTTGCTTCTTGCGCTACACATACTCGCAAACTAGCAGCTATGAAACAAGACTGGCTGACTGATGACTGGATTTTGAGTTTTGAGTGAACTTTTACTTTAACATTCAGCTATTGTTATAGCAGTCTGACCATATTTTGCAGCTGAACTGATGTGCTTGCAGACATTCATTCAATTGAATTGAGTTCTGACATAATCTCGCTGATATCTGGTGGGACAGTCCAGTCACATCACTGGTTAGGTTTATGTAGAAAGCTAGCATATAAGTGAACAGTTGGCAGCTGATTGGACCACTGCCACTGACTTTGTGTCCCCCTCCAAGTCTGCCAAGCTTACCAAAGTGCAATGTGCCAATCCAGGGACAATTAGACTATTCATATTTTCATATATTCAGATTGTGGCATCCTTTTACACAGAGACACACCACACCTAGCTCTCTCAGTCACAGGTGCAGGAGTGGATCAGGCCTGTTCTCCTGCCATCTGCTGTATTTGAACCATATACAATTAACATACTCCAGCAGGCCCAATATGGCTGCCGTTGCACTATGTTTCAGTGAATGAAGAGTGATGTTGCTTCCTGGGTGGGTGATGCAAGCTGGTGCTACACCTGAACCCAGCACTCTGGGGTCTTATCTGATGCCAGCCTATTGAGTCGTACCCTTTCCATCCTTTCAAGGATAGTGAACCAGCAGTGAGAGGGTCAGTCATGGAAGAAGTTTTCAGATCCATGGTTTTGAGCATTAAGGCATATAAACCTATTCTAGCAATTACCCCCCTAAAATTTGATGAACCTAAAAATTAGCAGAATATCTCTTTTTTTGTCCTATATATGACACATTCTTTTTTTTTTTTTTTTTTTTTTTTACTTCAGCATATAACTGAAACTGTGAAAAAGTTAATGTCAAAACATTGTCCAAAAAGCTTCATAATGACCTGACCTATACTGAAACAACATTGTGAGAGAAGAGTCACAAGGGGCTCTGTTTTTGTGAGTCTCTGTGGATTAATTGATCAAAAAACGCTATTGGGACATCAGTGGTCACTGCCCTCCACTCAAATGCTGGTTTTCTGTATCACTGACCATTGTATTATTGTTTTGCTCTCACCTTTGAGAGAGGTGATTTGATGCAGTGTCATCCTGTTTACTATCCGCTATGTGCTTCACATGCTGTTATAAATATCCTGAGCAACATCTGTGCTGTGCAGAGCAGGAGGAGGGGTATGTCATGGTGTAGCTTTGTGCATAGTGCAAGTTGGATCTGTCATAACATGCATTTTGCCATTGATATAATGTGGTTACCAGTGGGTGTCTACAGTTAAGATATTAACTTTGTCCTGCTGTGTTAAGAGGAATTTATAAGAAATTGATATTTTCATTTCAGGAACTGTTGCACCTCTTATCTGTATATGTAATACCCATGATAAGTTTTCTAACTGAGTGTACTGTACATATTTGTCCATAAGTGTCCAGAACAGCTGCAACCATGTCTTCATTCTCCTGGCTCTTCACTCTATTGCCCTCCTCAGCCCCATCCCTGCTCCTTGTGGGGCTTGTGGGCAGACAGCTGGGGCTCAGGGTGGGGCTGCAGGTGGTTCAGACTGTGACTTGTTCTCGTTTGGGTTCACCGAGTGCCCAGGGTCTGTTTCAGGATGGAGATGTAGTTATTGGTGGTCTCTTTAGTCTTTATCACAAGACTCCATCTACAGCCCACGACTTCACTGAGCTGCCAGACTACAAACCTTGCACCAGGTTAAACTGAACTGCATTGTTGACTGTGAAAACTGTATGCATATGTTTAACACACATGCTAATATTGTTGTTAAAAAGATACAGAGATGTTGCTTTTCCAATGATGATACACATTGATTACCTATATTACTTACAGATTACCATAAAGCATCTTAACACATTTTGACAGATTTTTCTCTCAACCCTTTCCTTTTCATCTTCATTTCAGTCTGCAAAATCTCCCGTTACAGTACATATATGCTATGATGTTTGCACTGGAAGAAATCAATCATAGTACAAACTTGCTACCAGGTTTGAATCTTGGCTACCACATTCGTGATAGTTGTGGCCTGCACCCTTGGGCTATGCAGGCAGCACTGTCGCTAGTCGGAGGAGACAGCACCAATTGTAATTCAGCACCCCGGCCAGACTACTCTGTTGGATACGGAGAGGGCATCGGAGAAAGGAGAGGTACTAAATCAAGTTCACATGGAACTGTTGTACATTTTCTCTATTAATAACAAGTGAATACATTGAGGACAGCACTGACACAGGTAACAGACCCAAGCAGTATTTTTGTTAAACACATTTTTCTGACATAATCTCTTGACTATATTTTTATCTCATAATGTCTTCAGGTGATCGGCCTGTTCCTTTGATCATTGGCGGTTCCTCATCTATAGCAGCCAAGATACTCTGCAATGTCCTGGGGCCACTCTCTGTGCCTTTAGTGAGTTCTATCAAAATCCCCAAAGCTATTTGTGTTTGTTTTTAAGGAAAACTGGAATTGAAATAAAACAGGTTTTGCACTCAAAATGTTAAAATCTGATTTTCACTTTGTGAGACACTCTTTGGTTCAACATTTATCCTGTTAAACATAATATTTATAGGGTTTTTAAACCACTTTGATGGACTTTGGTGCATTAATAGTTGTTCAAATATTTTTTTTTTCTTTTCATGTTCTATTAGTAGTGCATTTTAAGCATAGGTTAATTGGAAAAATTATACTTTCTGTACTAAATAAATCAAATACAATGAATACAAGTTGTTTTTGCTTGTAATAAGTAAACCAAAATCTGTCAACAGGACAAGTGCAAAACTGTCAAAAAGGAAGTCCCATTAATCTTCCTGAAATACTACATTATATGTGATTGTGTCTTATATTAGGTAAAATAGATGTTTGCTGTCCTGATAGCAAAATGAACTTGCATAAAAGTAAAGCTGAAATACAAGAAACAAACACTAAATGTGAGAAGACAGTGTTTTGATACTGGTGAAATATCTATCCATGCAGCAAGATAATTTGACTTGACAAGACATCATTAAATAGGTTGGTTTGGTCTAGTGAGCACACTGACAAATTGGTGGGAAAAGGGCAAGAATAATTAAAGTGTCAGTGATTATTATTATCCTGTGTATGTATATATGTATATATGAATGTATGTTGGTATGTATGCATGTATGTATGTTTCCTGTCTTTTAGGTAAGCTACACTGCTAGCTGTCCTTGTCTAAGTGACAGGCGCCAGTTTCCTAACTTCTTCAGGACAATGGCCAGTGATATCTATCAAGCTCGAGCCATTGCTCAGCTTGCCATTCGCTTCAACTGGACCTGGATCGGAGCAGTGGTAGCAAACAACGATTATGGCCACATGGCAGTAAAGGTGTTCCCATTTTGTTGTAGAAATAGAGATAGAAGAAAAGTTATGGCATACAATTTTTAAATTCTTTTTAATCATCTAATCTTTTTGCTCCTTTCAAATGTACATGTCAGGTATTTCAGGAGGAGACTCAGGGGAAAGGAGTGTGTCTGGCATTTGTGGAGACTCTCCAAAGGGAAAACATTGTGAGTGATGCCAGACGAGCAGCACTCAGGATTCAGGCCTCGACTGCAAGAGTAATTCTGGTCTTTAGCTGGTATACAGACGTCAGGGAACTGTTCCTGCAGCTAGCCAAGATAAATGTGAGCACTGAATCTGTGAAAAATGACACAACTAATCTTATATGAGACACATATACATGGTTTTTGTTTATATCTCTTGATCATATCATGTTGCTCTCACCAGGTGACAAACAGACAGTTCCTCGCCAGTGAGGCTTGGAGCACCAGTGGCGATCTTCTCCAAAATCTTGTCACTTCTCAAGTGGCAAGCGGTGTTCTTGGTGTGGCCATTCGAAGTTCACCTATACCTGGATTTGAAAGTTATCTCAGGAATTTAAAGCCATCTCATCGTCCTGACGATGCGTTTTTAAAAGAATTCTGGGAAAATGAGTTTGGCTGTAGTCCTGGGGCAAACAGATTGCTTCAAAAGACTTATCTACCACCCTGCAGTGGGACAGAGTCCCTCGAGAGAGTGCAGAACTTTTTTACTGACACCTCTCAGCTAAGGGTGACATATAATGTGTACCTGGCTGTTTATGCTGCAGCCCACGCCCTCCACAGCCTTCTCTCCTGCCCCAACAGAGACAGCCCTCCTGGAAACAACAGCGCCACCTGTTCTTCTCCAAAACACATCAAACCCAGAGAGGTAAACAGAAATATGTATATTTCAACACTCTCACGAGAGGTATTTTAGAACCCATGTTCTTCCCAGTTTCTAGGGGACTGATGATTGGAAACATAAAAAAAAAAAAGTACTGTTCATCTACTTTTGAGTAAAATGGCAACTATTTCTACATTTGATGGTTTCAGCTGTTGCAGCACTTGAGCAACGTGAATTTCACCACACCACAGGGTGAACTGTTATATTTTCAAGGCACTGACATTCCAGCAAAGTACGACCTCGTCAACTGGCAGAACACCCCTGAAGGGTCAGTTAAACTTGTTTTGATTGGTCGTGTGGATGGGTTTGACCTCAATCTTAATGATTCAGCTATTCAGTGGAGCACAGGATCCAATCAGGTAGTCACATCAAGTGTGTCAATCTGCTGTTGAAATGTTTCTGTCAATTCACATGAAAACAAACAATAATTGGGTTTATGTTTAGGTTCCTGTTTCAGTGTGCAGTGAGAGCTGCCCCCCAGGTACCAGAAAGGCCAACAGGAAAGGAGAACCTCTCTGCTGCTTTGACTGTATCCCATGTGCTGAAGGGGAGATTAGCAATACAACTGGTGAGGAAATAAAGACATAAGATGTTCAATTAAACATTTTATTTAGCTAGTGGTGCAATCACAAAAGTACAGCCTTCTTATATGCAGTGTTGGGGAAGCTACTTTGCAAGTGTAGCTTGTCAAACTACATGTGGCTCAGCCTGGCAGTAGTTTGAACAAACTACATTGTACCCCTGGAGAGATGTAGTTTGTAAAACTACTGCTAAAAAGTAGCTTTAGCAACTACTTATAACCATTATACTCATTTAACTCAGTGCTAAATAAATCGACATATGGTGTATATTAAACAATATATAATATCCTACAAAAAATAAAAACTAAAAAATCACATGCCTGAAGAAATTTGTCTCTCAACGCAAGACTTATTTGGAAGAACAGAAGCTGACATTTTTGGTCAACATCACAAAAACTTCAGAGGCACCGACACTTAGGCAATAGAACTAGATGCCAGGGCAGAATTGCTTGTTGACATGTCACGTGAGTAGTCTCTCAAAGTTTTTATCAGACAGCCGGTTCCGTACATCGTGTCTGTAGATGCATTTATATCCAACATGTATCTGCTCAAATATGACCATGGTTGGGCTGGCGCATTCAGGGGTAACAGGAGGGTTGTCCATGACGTGCTTATGAGCACTGCCTTCCTTGGCACAAAGACTCACTCTGTGAAGCATTGATGCCAGGGCAAGCCAATCAGAGGCAGCGTTGGCTTAGCATGTCATGCCTTTTTTCAAAGGAAAACAAAATAGAATTTACATTATATAGGACTTTTTTAATGAAATAAATATTTCATGTTATTGGCCAATATTGTAGTTTGTAAATTGAGTGGTTAAACTATAAAAAATGACCCAAACAGTAGTTAATATACTTGGCGCAGCACAAAATATGAATGTAGTTTAACTACCAGCAAGTTACAGCAAATTGTAGTTAAGCTATGTAGCTATGTTCAACTACATGCAGTTTTTGTCTCCCCAACACTGCTTATATGTAACAACCTTGATCTTTTCAGGTCTTCTCTGTCTTCTGTTTAAGTTTATTTATGGCTTGTGTGTGTTTTTCACTCAGGTTCTCTTCACTGTGAGCGTTGTCCATCTGAGTTCTGGTCCAATTCTGAACAAACAGCCTGTGTCCCTCGTCAGCTGGATTTTCTTGCCTTTAATGAAACATTGGGCATCACTCTGACCACTGCAGCTGTGTCTGGTGCTGCAGTGACGACAGCTGTGTTTGTGGTGTTTATTTTATACCATCAAACACCTATGGTAAGGGTACAGAATAATGTAATAAAGACACACTGAACGTTTTCAACAACAGTTTTGGTTTGGTCAATATATTTATTCCAGCAGAACTTAATTACTGTGTATAATAGAAATAGTTGTTTAAAATAATCAAAATGAATCTATATCGGGGATAAATGTGTTTGTCTTTTCAATTCTCATCATAAGGTGCGAGCCAACAATTCCGAACTGAGCTTTCTGCTTCTTGTATCGCTGAAGCTCTGCTTCCTTTGCTCGCTCGTTTTCATCGGTCGTCCATCAGTCTTGGCCTGTCGGTTCCAGCAGGCAGCCTTTGGGATCAGCTTTGTACTTTGTGTATCCTGCCTCCAAGTCAAAACCATAGTTGTTCTGGCAGCGTTTCGCTCAGCTCGGCCCGGTGCTGCAGCCTTGATGAAGTGGTTTGGTCCGGGCCAACAGAGAGGAAGTGTCTGCCTCTTTACCTGTATACAGGTCAGAAGTTTACATTCACATTTTATGATCAAAACTGCTCTATTTTTCAAAATATTATATAATTACATACATTAGCCTAACATTGCGCAATGTTCTTTGTTTCATCAAGGTTATCATCTGTATTATTTGGCTTTCACTGAGTCCTCCAGAGCCCCAAGCTGACTTAGATATCCCAGGATTGCAGGTCACCCTAATGTGTTCCATGGCCTCTGTGGTGGGCTTCTCTCTGGTTCTGGGCTACATCGGCCTGCTGGCCTGCACCAGTCTCCTCTTGGCCTTTCTGGCTCGGAAGCTCCCTGACAACTTCAATGAGGCCAAACTGATCACCTTCAGCATGCTGATATTCTGTGCTGTCTGGGTGGCCTTTGTACCTGCTTATGTTAGCTCTCCCGGAAAATATGCAGTTGCTGTTGAGATTTTTGCAATCCTGGCCTCCAGCTATGGTTTACTGCTCTGTATGTTTGCTCCAAAGTGTTTCATTATTCTTTTGAGACCTGAGAAAAACACCAAAAAACACCTGATGGCCAGATAGCAAAAAAAAGCATTAACTTTGCATGCTGTGACCTACAAAATTAGAGTGATATCAATTTAGAAGATACATTAAAATAAATTCATTAAGCTAATCTGCATCCCTTTATATTATTCATATAATATCTTTATATAGTCATTTTCATCAGAGTAGTCATACTGTGATGAATATCTGCTTATTTAGGCAACTTGAATTAGGTTTATTTACACAGATGACCTAAATGTTCTTTTAATTGATAATAAAAACCCAAAACATTTTGTATTGTTTTTCAAAAAATCAAACTTTAAACCATATAATTACTATATATTACTATATAACAGTTACTAATGTAACATGCCTTGTACAGCATAATACAAATAAAGATGAATAAAAGTAAGATCCATGGTTGTGTTTTGTTTTGTGATGCAATGGTTGAAAAATTGATGTTTGAGTTCTGAAGGAGATTTATATCAAATGGAATTCTCCAAAAAAAAAAAAAAAAAAAAAAAAAAGAAGATTTGTCCTTATTGGGCAGGTAATTTTTTCCATATACGAACTGGATCTAAAATGATGTAGCCCACAGAAAGCTAAAGCTGGTTTGGAGGACTTGAATCTATACTGGATAAACCATATCCTGTGATCCAGTCAAACCTCAGGATCTAACCAAATTTACAGTAGTCTCATTCAAAATACACATCAATAATATAATCAATATTTTAAAGAAGTAAATTATCATCATGTTTAGGTAGTTTCTAAACACAGGTCTGGATCCAACCCTAACCCCTTTACCCCTTCAGATCAAGCTGTTTAGTGTCTTAATAATATGCAAAGAAAGGAACAGGAATCATCCCGCTTCACACCCTGCTTAATCTTGTGAATACCTTCAGAATACTTGACATTACTCAGATGGAGACTGGAGTAATTTTCTATTGCTAAATAGCCTTAAAAATGTAATACCCAGGACCGCCCAAAGGGGGGAAAATATTAAAAATAGAAGAATGATGACAACACTTATATTGAACCAACATACTCACTGTTACTCTTAAGAACGACAAAAAAAAGAAATTGCAAAATGTCACCTGTTCCATTTCTCAGGTCGTGCGGCAGCATCGGGACGTACACATAAATCAGGATACCAGAAAGGAGATGAACATGAGGGAGCTGGGGAGGGCTGCGGACCCAAATAATATTAAAATCATCTACTTTTTTCCATCAGCTAAGAAAGCTGTTCTTATCTCTTCTTTATTCATTTTGGGAGAGTTCACTGAGAGAGTTCACTCTCAGTTACACATTCACACCTGGAAGCTGTCCAGTACAACCATAGTCTGATCTGTCGGCCACTGAGCAGCCATACTGGAGCAGTCGGGGTTAAATGCCTTACTCAAGGACACCTCAGTTGTGATGCTGAGGGTGGAACAAGTGAGAGTTGGATAGTGTCAGTGAAGAAGCCATCAGAGCGGATGATGTTGATAGCTGTGAATATACTCTGCATATATTTATGTAAGAAAGTGGGTACATGAAATGTAACAGGTGCATTGTAGATTGGGGCAGGGCCCATTCACTGGACCATCTCAGTGGCATGCAATACAATACAACTCTGCGATCTTGCCATGTTGCAAGCCAAAATACTCAACACTTTCTGAACAAGAAAAAAGCTGAAACAAATAAGGCTCTAGTATAAAGAAGTTATATTCAATTGAGTGTAAGCTACCCTCAGCATACAAATAAATTGTATGATTGGTGTTTTTATTATCAATGGGGAAGATACCTGGATTCTGTATACAAGCCAGTGTTCTAATGGTAATGTAAATACAACTGGTGTGACCCTCTATAACTGTTAACAACGGTCTGAAACTGATCATTTGTAATTTAGCATGCTAATCCTTTTCCCTTTAACTACGGTAATTGCATGTTCTCATTGCAGAGATCTTAACAACAAATACAACTCTGCACTCGCATTGTATTTTCTAAATGTCATTTAACGGCCGTAATCATACAGTTACATTAGAGTTTAGGGCAGTTTTGATGTCATGGTTACATGCCAGCCTTGCTCATACTTCTTCAAAAAGAGGTAACCTGCCATCTCCCCCACCTACCTAAACAACAATAATCATATGTAATCATCCTGTTGTTGTTTTTCTATTACTCTTGAGAGTAGTGATTCGGGGTTGTGTCTACGCACCATCTTGGTCTTACGTCTATCATAAATATCCACATTAATAGTTCGACTGTTCTAAGAAGGAGGAGGAGGGGTGTTATGGTTTTGTTAGTCAGTTCCCAACCGAAGTTTTGTATTTGAAAATATATGTTTTGAACTATATGTTTTCTCCTCAGTTGTTTTTGTTAATACCAAAATACCAACTTTTTGTGGTGTAATTAATCTGATTTGACTTTCATTAGAGGAACTGTTTATAGATACTGACTGTATTGCCTATATATACAAGTTACCCATCTGAGTATATATTCAAAATGTGCAGAACAGTTGTATCCATGTCTTGTTTCTCCTGGCTCTTCACTCTGTGGCCCTCCTCACTGTTATCCCTGCTCCTTATAGAACTTGTTGGCAGACAGCTGGGGCTCAGGGTGGGACTGCAAGTAGTTCAGACTGTGACTTGTTCTCAGTGGGGTACAACCAGCAACCAGGGTCTGTTCCAGGATGGAGATGTAGTGATCGGAGGGCTCTTTAATCTTCATTACCAACCTCCAGCTATAGACCATAATTTCACTCACTTGCCACACTACAAACCTTGCATCGGGTAACACTCTGAACTATACTATTAACTGTGATTAATGTAGAAAGACCAGCAATTTGTATCCTTGCATCATAAACTCCCAAATCTGAATAAGTACTGGTGGCTTTATAGAATCAATTAACAGTTTGACTGATATTTCTCTTGTTTATTTTCTCCTGTGGTCTCAGTTTAGAACTTGTTCCACTGCAGTATATACATGCTGCTGTGTTTGCAGTGGAAGAAATCAATAATAGTACTATGCTGCTACCAGGTGTGAAGCTGGGGTACCATATCTTTGATAGCTGTGGTCGACCGCCTTGGGCCCTCCAGGCAGCACTGTCACTGGTTGGAGGAGACAGCACCAGCTGCAATTCAGGTAGCTTGTTGTGTGCCTGTATTATACAGTGTCCTTTACCAAATGAAATTATGACAGTGAAACAAATGCAAAGCTGTGTGTAAAAGAGAGGTCTCTTTTTCAGAAACATTCTGTATAAAATGTCTGTCATGTGACAACATTTTCACACTGTCTTCAGGTGATCACCCTGTTCACTTGATCATCGGTGGCGCTTCATCCATAACAAGCCAGATACTCTCCAAAATCCTGGGGCCACTCTCTGTGCCTTTAGTAAGTTTTGTTTTGCATACTGTATTAACACTATACTGTAACGTTTTTTTTTTATCCTAATTTTCAGGTAGATCTTTAATTCACTGTGTTTTATATGAAGCACTGTTTACATTTTCCTCTCATTTTACTCCTCTTAGGACAGATAAACTATTTTTGAGAATGAAGACAAACATTTTCAATGAAACATCTGCTTGTTTTTAAGATTTTTTTGCTTTTTATTTTCAGATTAGCTATCTGTCGAGCTGCCCCTGTCTAAGTGACAGGCGCCAGTTTCCTAACTTCTTCAGGACCATCCCCAGTGATATCTATCAAGCTCGAGTCATTGCCCATCTTGCCATTCGCTTCAACTGGACCTGGATCGGAGCAGTGGTAGCAAACAACGATTATGGCCACATGGCAGCAAAGGTGTTTCCATTTTGTTGTCGAAATAGAAATAGAAATACAAGAAAAGTTATGGCATACAAGATAACATATTGAAATACTTTAATCTTTTTGCTCCGTTAATATATACAACTGTACATGTCAGATATTTCAGGAGGAGACTCAGGGGAAAGGAGTGTGTCTGGCATTTGTGGAGACTCTAAGAAGGGAAAACATTGTGAGTGATGCCAGACGAGCAGCACTCAGGATTCAGGCCTCGAATGCAAGAGTAATTCTGGTCTTTAGCTGGTATACAGATGTGAGGGAACTGTTCCTGCAGCTGGCCAAGATAAATGTGAGCAACTAAATCTATTAATAGGCAATCTGGATATTTGATATTTTAAATATTTTAAAGACAATGCAGCTTTTTAAAAAAAAAAAAAAACTTTTCTAACTTGATGATGATCATATCATGTTGCTCTCACCAGGTGACAAACAGACAGTTTCTGGCTAGTGAGGCTTGGAGCACCAGTGGTGATCTTCTCCAAAATCTTGTCACTTTAAAAGTGGCAAGTGGTGTTCTTGGTGTTGCCATTCGGAGTTCACCTATACCTGGATTTGCAAATTATCTCAAAAGTTTGCACCCAGTTCATCATCCTGGTGATGAGTTTTTAAAAGAGTTCTGGGAAAATGAGTTTGGATGCACTCCTCGGTTCACACCTGTCTCCTCATATTTCTCCTCATCCATCAAATCTGGCCATCCGTTAAATATTCCTATTACACCTGTTAATAGATCTCCTTGGAAAGCCTCTCTACCAGCCTGCAGTGGGACAGAGTCCCTGGAGGGAGTGCAGCATCCCTTCACTGACACCTCTCAGCTAAGGGTGGCATATAATGTGTACCTGGCTGTTTATGCTGCAGCCCACGCCCTCCACAGCCTTCTCTCCTGCCCCAACAGAGACAGCCCTCCTGGAAACAACAGCTCCACCTGCTCCTCTCCAAAACACATCAAACCCAGAGAGGTAAACATGATTATCATCCTGAGAAAGGAAATCTATTCTTCAACAACCAATGATTTTAAAGTTCTGTCAAATTTTCACGAGGCTCATACTCCCTGTGTCATAGTGTGTCACTATTTTGATGGTTTCAGCTGTTGCAACACTTGAACAAAGTGAATTTCACCACACCACAAGGGGAAATGTTTTATTTCCAAGGTGCAGACATTCCAGCAAAGTACGACCTCGTCAACTGGCAGAACACCCCTGAGGGGTCACTTAAACTTGTTTTGATTGGTCGTGTGGACGGGTTTGACCTCCACCTTAATGAGTCAGCTATTGAGTGGAGCACAGGATCCAATCAGGTAGTCACATCAACAAGTAGTGTCAACTTGCTGTTGAAATGAATACATCTGTCAACTCACAAAATTATCTAATTGAGAATGTAAATTTCATTTGTGTCTAGGTTCCTGTTTCAGTGTGCAGTGAGAGCTGCCCCCCAGGTACCAGAAAGGCCAACAGGAAAGGAGAACCTCTCTGCTGCTTTGACTGTATCCCATGTGCAGAAGGGGAGATTAGCAATAAAACTAGTGAGGTTTAATAATAAAAAAACATCAGATAGTCAAGTGTCCTAGATTCCAAAATTCAGTGATGCTGACTTTAGAATCGGCCTGCTTTAAGCTGGTTTTCCTCTCATTTCACTTCACCTCTTTCCCTCTTTACCCTCTTCTCTCCCTCAGGTTCTCTTCATTGTGAGCGTTGTCCACCTGAGTTCTGGTCCAATGTTGAACAAACAGCCTGTGTCCCTCGTCAGCTGGACTTTCTGTCCTTTAATGAAACATTGGGCATTACTCTGACTGCTGCAGCTGTGTCTGGTGCTGCAGTGACGTCAGCTGTGTTTATAGTGTTTATTTGCTATCATCAAACACCTATGGTAAAAATCCAGAGTCATGTTGACAAAACTAAACTGTAAATTTCATCAAATCCTCATTCCTGTGCAGTTGTATTTGTTAATGATATGGTGAGGTCCATTTCATTTAGTTCCCTAACATGGAATTTCTCTCTACAAGCTAAAGTAGATTACTACATCACTGAACAAAATACAAAGTTAATCTGAATAATTCCTTGTTTGGCTGATAACGTCTTTGCCATTTTTTAACATGACTTCTCCTGTACAGGTGCGAGCAAACAATTCAGAACTGAGCTTCCTGCTTCTACTGTCTCTGAAGCTTTGCTTCCTTTGCTCACTGGTCTTCATCGGTCGTCCATCAGTCTGGTCCTGTCGGTTCCAGCAGGCAGCCTTTGGGATCAGCTTTGTACTTTGTGTTTCGTGCCTCAAAGTCAAGACCATAGTTGTTCTGGCAGCGTTTCGCTCAGCTCGGCCCGGTGCTGCAGCCTTGATTAAGTGGTTTGGTAAAGGACAACAAAGAGGAAGTGTCTGCATTCTCACTTGTATACAGGTACTACATATGTGTGCAAGTTTTACATAGGTGTTCGTGTACTATATTTTAAATCAATTCAGTTGCATTTTATTGAACTCAGGTTATCATCTGTGCCATATGGCTGTCCCTCAGCCCCCCAGAGCCTCGACGTGATCTGGGTTTCCAAGGGTCAAAGGTCACCCTGGAGTGTTCCATGGCCTCTGTGGTGGGCTTCTCTCTGGTTCTGGGCTACATCGGCCTGCTGGCCTGCACCTGCCTCCTCTTGGCCTTTCTGGCTCGAAACCTCCCTGACAACTTCAATGAGGCCAAACTGATCACCTTCAGCATGTTGATATTCTGTGCTGTCTGGGTGGCCTTTGTCCCTGCTTATGTTAGCTCTCCTGGGAAATATGTTGTCGTTGTTGAAATTTTTGCAATTCTGGCTTCCAGCTATGGTTTACTGATCTGTATTTTTGCTCCAAAGTGTTTCATTATTCTTTTGAGGCCAGAGAAAAACACTAAGAAAGGTTTGATGTCCAGATAGCTGGGATTTATTAACATGACTTGTCAATGTGCATTCATTTACTACATGTATTCAGTACTACAGTCATTTAGAAAATACAAAAGGGAAATGAAAGCGCACTCTTTTCTTGTGTTTATTAGTTAGTCAGGGTCAGAGGCCATTAGCGCTCAGTGTACTGTCACATAACAACATACATGCAAAAATGGAAAACACAACACAATATGAAGTGGATAAAGTGCTGCAATTTGCACAGAACAAAAACGGAGCAGGGTTACTGAGCAAAACCAGTTAAACGTTATTAACAGTTATTGCCATGGTTTGTGGGCTCATGGAGATACTTATTCAACACATTTAATGCTCTCAATAGGTATAATATTTTCAGTTTATTTGAATCAACTGGCTTGAAGGGATAACTTTATAAATTAAACATCTATGATACAAATCTAAATCATGAAATGACCGGCTCATTTTCCAACACCACAAAAAACAAATACATGTTCAAAAACTTGCCGTTCATTCTGGTTAATTTTCATTCATCCTGAAATCATACATTTTGAATTTGTGTTATCAAACCGTTGCTGTGTCTAATAATGTCAATAGAGATTCTGCTTCACAATGCAAGGCTTTTCAAAACAAATGCCTTCATCTTGTAGAAAATGTTCCTGGATGACTCCTTGCAATAACCCTTAATGATTAAAAACTCTAACTAACTAACCAAATCCGGATTCACTGCAATCATTCTATAAAGCACACATAAAAACAGGAAAAGAAAACACACACTGATATTGATTATAGATATTATTATAAGAAGGTGTAGCCATGAAACAAAAAGCAATAGTTTTAATATCTTGCTAAGTGTTTACAATACAGTATATGGCCTACCTCCAATATACAGCTAGACCGAGTTGATGCACAATACATATGTGACAGTTTGAGGTGGAGTGTTTATCATTCTTGAACATTAAGGTCAGTATGGTGAAATGTGCAGGTACAATGTTAACCACTGACACTGACAAGACATGTGGCAAACATCACTGAAGTTTCAGTAGCTGCTCTAAGTTTGGGAAACACACTGAACAAACAATGCCAAAACAGAGAAACATGATTCTGCAGTTTACTGTGGGCCACCACTTAGCGGTTCATGTACCAGTGTTTTAGTGTGAAGGAAGCACCATCTCGTGGTGACACCTTGAAATTGAATGAAGGGGGCTTGAATGGGCATGTTAACTCTGGAACTGTAAAATGTCTGGAAACTGAATCCCAGCTGACTAGCAGCCAAATTGCCTCAAACTCTAAACAATTGGTACTGTATTGTTCATTAAAGATACAGTCATAATGTATTCCATTGTCTTTTCTTAAATAGCAAAACTATGGAAGAGGATAGAGCCGCTACAAAAACATATTAAACTCTGATCTTTTTCTCAGAATTCTGACATCCGAGAAAAAGTCAGAACTCATGTTGACAAATCTGGTAGTAATTGGAACTGAGATAAAAGAACCACAGAACACTCCAGCAGATCATTTAATGATGATAATCTAATCTCATCCCATTCACTTCATCAGCAATTTGCAGTATAATTTCAGATCAAAATTTGGATGCTGGTGGAAGAGATTTTTGTCCAGCCACTGAACTCTTTCTTGAATGAGAAACATTTCATCCATCTACACAGCTACTCCTCAGAGATAAAAGTGTGGTGAGTTATTTGAGAAAGAATTATTTTTAAACATAGCAAAGGTCATACGTTGCAAATCTACTTCAATGGTGTAAAGCAGAGCGCATTAACCTTGTTACAGTGCCAATGCTAGTAATTGCCAGGCCATACATTTTTTCTTGTATGTCTGTAATGTATACAGAATAAGTGCTGATTCTGTCTCTTGTAATTAAATGCAGTTTTTATGACTTCCTTGTACCTCGACCCATGATTGCCTTCTTTGTGTTCCTCTCTGGTCTCAGCAGGATTATGTAACATTTGGGTCCAAACAGCGCCAGCAAGAGACCAAAACTGGAGGCCAGGATGGCAAATACCTCCACTGCATCTGCATATTTGCCTGGTGAGCTGATATAGGCAGGAACAAAGGCCACCCACACAGCACAGAAGATCAACATGCTGAAAGTGATGAGTTTGGCCTCATTGAAACTATCTGGAAGATTCCTTGATATAAATGCAATCAGAAAACTGAGGGAAGCCAATGAGCCAATATAGCCCAGTAACACTGCAAAACCAACTGTGGACCCAACTGCACACTCATAAACTATCTTGCCATTGTGGTATTGAGTGTTTTTATGAGGAGTTGGCGAAGCAGATACAATCCATGCAGTGCAGATGGCTGCCTGAACAGAAGTGAGAACAATAACTGTCCCTCTCTGCTGCAAAACACCAAACCACTTCAGACTGGCTCCCCCTCCTGGCTTGGAGGCCTTGAACACAGCCAGAACCACCATGGTTTTTACCAAAATACATGAGACACAAAGCACAAAGCTGATCCCAAATGCTGCATGTCTCAGCTGGCATGTCCACAGTCTGGGGCGACCGATAAACAGCAGTGAACACAGGAAACATAACTTAAGAGACAACAGTAACTGGAAAGTCAGCTCTGAATTGTTGGCACGTACTATGGGTGTGCTGCGATGACAGATAAATATGCCCAGGACAACCACACACATGCATGTGCCCAGCAAAGAAGTTGATGTCAAGCAGATACCCAGAGGCTCATCATAGGAGAGAAACTCTGTTTTCTTAGGAACACAGTGGTCACGCTGGGGGCTGGACCAGAAGTCCTCAGGACAGCTGGTGCACTCCATGGAGTCTATGAAAAAAGGACCTGCTTTGAGATTTATGTATATTTCCACATGACAGTTTTTAAAATTAAATACCAACCAGTCTCATTATTGATCTTTCCCTCAGAACAAGGGATGCAGTCAAAACAGCACACAGGTTCCCCTTTCTTTCTGGCCATACGGGTGCCTGGAGGACAGCTTTCACTGCACACTGAGCGTGGCGGCTATAGGGAGAAAAGTAAATATCTGCTATTATACACTATCTTAAACTGCTATAATGAGTTATCCATGAGATGTCGAAAAAATTATAAGTAACCTTTTTGGATTCAGAATTCCAGAATATTTTTTCTTCATTAATTGTGAGTTCTTCACCCTTGAAGGCCGACCTCTTGACCTCACCCACATTCTGCAGTTTAGTTCTTCCACTAGGGAGCCACAGCCAGTTCATGATGTCATATATCGGTAAAGCATCACCATTTTCATCAAAGGATACTTGATCACCAAATGTTGTGGAGAAGTTGACCTTCTGCAAGTAATACACTAACTATGAATGTCAGAATAAAGGAGAGAGAAAAGATTCAGACATAAAGTATAATTCAAAAAGGATTTATACATCAGATTTATACATGTATACATTAACAGATCCAACAAAATCTTTCCTTTAAGATGAAGTCACACATCTGTGGAAGCTCTGAGAGTAAGTGATCAATTTTTTGATGTCTTTGAGGACAATTGTGTTTTCTTTCAGGTGAGTTTTAGCATCAATCAAAATACATTTCCAGCCAAGTAAAAGGCAGGAAAGTGAAGTTACATAACTTCTGATGAACAATATGTGTTTAGAGTGCATGAAGAAATTAAAACTCAGCTAGAAGGAGCCATGAGTGCTTTGGGTTTCCTTTTAGAGCATAGTCTATTTTTGTCATTCAACCTGATGTGGCCAATACCAGTATGATAAAACCAAACACATAATTGGTCATTACAAAATTATTTCTCACATATAGCACAACTTTTGCCCCTACTTGTTGAGGATTAAGGAATTAAGAATGATTATCCTGGCAAAAACCCTCTTCACCTGTTCTTGAATGACCAGATAAAACCTCCAAGTGCTACCAACAGTAGGAACAATCTTGTCTCAATGTCTTATGAATTGATATTGCACCTGCCATGGCTCCAGTGTTTGCAAAGTGGCACAGCTGTTCCCACTGAAAGGCCCTCTCCCTGGCTCACAGTGTAGCATATCATCAAGGGCATAGGCCAGAGCATACACAGCCTTGTACACATTATACTCAGGCCTGAGGTTTGAAGTGTCCAGAAACTCATTCTCCACATCTTCCAAATCTTCCTGTCCTGTACATAATACTACTTTAGTTTCCACCCAACCTGCTGGAGGTGGTGCAAATCTACACTGAAATGTGTATTCCCAGAACAATTTCACCTGCAATGCAACCCACATTTAAACAGAAATGAAAAACATGATATTATTCTTAGACTTTGTCATCACATTATAAAGTTAAACTCTCACTATGCTGTTTCTATAGCTGTTGTTGTGTAGGTCAGGACGTATTCGCAGCAGGAATTCCCTGAGCCCTGGTATTTCTCCTTGACGGATGGCGATGCCTAATGTGCCAGCCAGGTACGGTATGAGATGGGGGGTCTGAAACAGAGCAGCCGCTGTCCAAGCTTCACTGGCAATCCACTGCAAGCCAGTCACATTCTGCCTCAGCACCTGTGTATTGAACAAACTATATACATTAATTCTGCTGTAATGCCTTATTGTATGCAGTATATATGCTTGTCTTGGTCATCGATACACAAGTGCAATCCTGTGTTTTACACAGTGCTTCGACCAAAGTGATGCATATGATATGTTGCTGTAAACTGATTCTCTCAGTTTGGCAATTAAATCATTAAGTTGTGGAATTAAATTGTGCCATATTGAAGTTTTTATGTCAAGCCCAACCTCTTCCATGAGGTTAATCATGTGACTCTCATGTGCAAACCCAATAACCACACGAGCTGTGGATTTCTTCATCACATCCACAATCCTCCTTATTTCAGCCGGGTCATTTCCCCAGGGTAAGATCTCAACGTAGGCCAGACAACCTCCACCAGACTGAACAAAGTCAGATTGGAAGGATCGAGCAGCATGGAGCCCATAGTCATCGTCACTGACCAGCAGACCTGCCCAAGTCCAGTCATAGTGGTTTAAAATCTGGATCACAGCACGCACCTAAAATAGTAAAGAGTGAAGGGATTAATGCACAGAAAATCTGAAAACATGCTAAACAACTTTCTCATTAAATCATGCATAAATATTGCTTTTCAAAGATTATAATTTTGATGCATTTAAGGGATGTTCTTTTTGAGCAACTTTTTGTATGCACATTCATTTTGCTGATGGATAGTCACCTGGAAAGCATCACTTGGGATCGTCCGAAAGAAAGATGGAAACTTCTGCCGGTCACTCAGACAGGAACATGTGGCAAAATAACTCACCTGTGAAAAACACAGACTGTACAGCCTGAAAAAAATTGAAAGCCTTTTCCAGCCCTTTTATTGTTGAATGTTGTAGGCATGTTTTAAACAGACATAACATTTAAAATCAAATGAAAATGATCCACAAAATTATTAGATGGCAAATTGGCAAACTTACCATAGGTACTCTGTATGAACCTATGACAGAGGAGATGGCAATAGAACTTGTAGAAGAAGAATCACCAACAATCCCTATGACTGGAGGGGTTCCTACACAGGTCTCATCTAATGTAAACTGCTGTTCTTGACCACTGACGAGGGACATTGCTGCACGAAATCCTATCCGTAGTTTATAGCAGTTATCATAAAGACTGTATCCCAGAGTCACATTAGGTAGCAGGTTGGTGTTTCTGTTGATCTCATCAATTGCAAAGGTCATAGTCATGGCAGCCCTGAACCCTGGAATGTCAAAACTAAGAAAAAAAATACAAATGCAAATGTTTACAAAAGAGAAATACATGACACAACATCTGACAGCTAGAGCTATTGAAAACAACTAAGCCAGCTGAATATTAATGGTTATCAAAATATTTAAAACTGTTTTAAAAAAGTAATTTCTTTTAGAAAGAATAAATGCCAAAATTCATTCTTCCAGATTAATGTTTAATTTTCAGAAAACCATTTTACAAATGCAACAGATTTCCCCCAGCCTCGAGTATTTGCTGCTTCCCTGATAAACTTACCCATAGCAAGTAGGCTGTTGTGGCTCTGAGGTAAAAGACAGGTCAGGAAAGACAGAGAAGAAGTGGATCTCAAACAGCCCACCTAGAACCACATCTCCTGCTTTGTGCATCCCATTAAGATGAAACTGTCCCTGTAACCGACAGAAGGAGGAATAAAGAGGGGAGGACACAGTAGAAGTGAAGTGGGAATACAACAAGATGAAATACATGAGCGGGAACAATTTAATATCTAAAAGTCCCCACATGACTTTCGTCCAGTTCATCCCTTTTCTGAGCCCAGTCAGCTTTATTACTGTCAACGTCTTTTATTGACTTGCAGCATTGTTTAATCCACTCATTGTTAAGAACCAACCAATGGGCTACAGGCGCGAGTCGGCGCAGGTCCTGGAATTACTTCTATTTTCAGATTGATTTTGATCATACTAAGACAAGTGGTGGAACATTATGTCTGCCCATGTATTTTACTTTGCACTTGGTCTTTTTCATGACAACAGATAACAGTGTTGTGGGTAAAACATTTCAAAGGCAAAGCGTTACAGTGATATATATTTTTTTAGAGCTAATGGAGTAATGGACTACAGTACTGCAGCATTGTTTAATCTTTCACATCACCCAAAAGGGTATACACAAAAGTAGGGGCAAGGCTTCAAATTATTGAATCAAATTGATTTAAGATTGATTTAGACCACACAAAGACATTTTGTGAAACAGTCTGTTGTCCAATCCATTTTGTCATTGCGCTGTCTGTTTGATTCAAGGCTACATTATACATCAGTAAGATTAGACTATGGAAGCTTTGGAGGTTACTGCAAAACAAAACAACAGAATGGAACTGCAAAATGAATTCTAAAAAACTCTTGGTTTCTCTTCTCTACTCTTGACCCTTATGAACCTTTCTTTGAGGTTCATTTGCAACACATTACAGCAGAATTGTACCACAATATAAAAAATACAATCTTAATGCTTTTAGATGTTCAGCCTTAATTAGACTTTCTTAGAACTAATTTGCAAAACCTTACAACAGAACTGTACCATGTGTTAGAGAGATATCACATACTTGCTAATTGGGACCAGTGTTGCAACAGTTACCTTGAAAAAGTAATCTGATTACTGATTACTCCTTTAAAAGTAACTTAGTTACTATACTGATGACTTGTTTTTAAAAGTAACTAAGTTAGATTACAAGTTACTTTATTATTTACATTCAGCAGCTGCAACATCCCCCACTGCCTCAATATAAAAATGTCAAGTGGTTTTGCCACTACTCACTTTACCGGAAGTGCATTTTTAACAGTAATGCCAAGTAAACAATGTATCGCTTACTTGTTTTGCACCGAAGTCCAGCTTTTGTTGTCTGGGTGATGGGGGGCCTCCTGCAGAAGTCAAGGCCGTGGCTTTGCTAGCTGCTCTCTGCTTAACACCCCTGGTGGGACTTGCTCAGTAAACTTAATTGCACTGCGACTCCAAATGTTTCTTCAAAGTTGACGTCATGTTTTTGAAGCATGATACCACTTTTTCGCCAGCACAGAGTGTACAGCAAACCTTAATGTTCTCACCTTTAGCTGACACAAACTCAAAATGATGACTGTATTTCCAGGATGAAAACGCGTGTCCTCATGCTGAAAACGTGACTTGTCACATACATGACATCACTCCCCAAGATGCAAGAAGAAAGCAAAAATATATATCTTTACAAAGGAAAATGACAAAAATAATAGTAATGCACAGTGACTTGAATAACTAAATTTAATCTGATTACTGGTTTGGAAATATTAATGTGTCAGATAACCTGTTACTCGAAAAAGTGGTCAGATTAGAGTGACGTGTCACTAAGTGACACGTTATTGGCATCACTGAATTAGACACAACTTATTTGGCTGGTCCAGCACAATTTTATACTTCTGACAAGCTTTTCCAGTCAAACCCAGTTCTAAATTACATGGCATGAAAAGTGTCAAGAAGATATAGCATCAACCGATGTATGTAAGTGGCCTGAGCATTGTGAATGCAAGTGGCTATATGCTAGTACATACACACTCCACAAAACTGTGTAGAAGATCAGCCTACAAGAGATATGTAAAAGTAGTTACCAGATGTCGATCGATGTGGTTTGATTTAGGGCATACTTTTATCATGATGAGAAACAAGTGACCCTGCAAGCAAGTGAAACTATGTTAAACACAACAGTGTTAAATTAACACCAATGAAAACCCATCCATAAGGGGACATATGCGATGTAAAACTTACATAATAAAGTTAAAATAAGTGAAGTCTGCAAATATATATATATATATATATATATATATATATATATATATATATATATATATATATATATATATATATATATATATATATATTTAATCATATAAAGAAAAAGTGAATGAAGATGAGTGCAGTAACTAGGCCTGGATTTCCTGAAACGTTATGGCTGTCTTTGTGTTCCTCTCTGGCAGGATTATGTTCCATTCTGGTCCAAACAGTACCACCAAGAGACAAAACTGGAGGCCAGTATGGCAGATACCCCCAATACATCTGTATATTTGCCTGGTGAGCTGATATAAGAAGGGACAAAGGCCACCCACACAGCACAGAGGATCGGCACTCTGCAAGTGATGAGGTTGGAATGAAAATCTGGTAGTGGTTTGAGTTGAAATCAAAGAACTCTCTAACATTCCAGCAGACTGTTTGATGATGATCCAATTTCATCCCATTCTCTTCATCAGCCACTGGCTGTAGAATTTCAGATCAAAATTTGAACGCTGGTGGAAGAGATTTTTGTCCTGCCACTCAAGTCTTTCTTGAACAAGAAACATTTCATCCATCTATACAACTACTCCTCAGAGATAAAAGTTCAGTCATTGAGTTATTTCAGAATGCATGAATTATTAAATATAGCAAAGGTTAAACGTTGTAAATCTAGTTCTATGGTTTTAAGCGGAGCACATTAACATTGTGAAAGTGCCATTTCTACTCATTGCCTAGTCTGTCTCTTGTAATTAAATGCAGTTTTTACGACTTCCTTGTACCTCGGCCCATGATTGCTTTCTTTGTGTTTCTCTCTGGTCTCAGCAGGATTATGTAACATTTTGGTCCAAACAGCGCCAACAAGAGACCAAAACTGGAGGCCAGGATGGCAAATACCTCCACTGCATCTGCATATTTGCCTGGTGAGCTGACATAAGCAGGGACAAAGGCCACCCACACAGCACAGAAGATCAACATGCTGAAAGTGATGAGTTTGGCCTCATTAAAACTGTCTGGAAGATTCCTTGATATAAATGCAATCAGAAAACTGAGGGAAGCCAATGAGCCAATATAGCCTAGTAACACTGCAAAACCAACTGTGGACCCAACTGCACACTCATACACTATCTTGTCATTGTGGTATTGAGTGTTTTTATGAGGAGTTGGCGAAGCAGATACAATCCATGCAGTGCAGATTGCTGCCTGAAAAGAAGTGAGAACAATAACTGTCCCTCTCTGCTGCAAAACACCAAACCACTTCAGACTGGCTCCCCCTCCTGGCTTGGAGGCCTTGAATACAGCCAGGACCACCATGGTTTTTACCAAAATACATGAGACACAAAGCACAAAGCTGATCCCAAATGCTGCATGTCTCAGCTGGCATGTCCACAGTCTGGGGTGACCGATAAACAGCAGTGAACACAGGAAACATAACTTAAGAGACAACAGTAACTGGAAAGTCAGCTCTGAATTGTTGGCCCGTACTATGGGTGTGCTGCGATGACAGATAAATATGCCCAGGACAACCACACACATGCATGTGCCCAGCAAAGAAGTTGTTGTCAAGCAGATACCCAGAGGCTCATCATAGGAGAGAAACTCTGTTTTCTTAGGAACACAGTGGTCACGCTGGGGGCTGGACCAGAAGTCCTCAGGACAGCTGGTGCACTCCATGGAGTCTATGAAAAAAGGACCAGCTTTGAGATTTATGTATATTTCCACATGACAGTTTTTAAAATTAAAAACCAACCCGTTTTATTGCTGATCTTTCCCTCAGAACAAGGGATGCAGTCAAAACAGCACACAGGTTCCCCTTTCTTTCTGGCCATACGGGTGCCTGGAGGACAGCTTTCACTGCACACTGAGCGGGGTGGCTATAGGGAGAAAAGTAAATATCTGCTACTATACACCATCTTAAACTGCTATAATGAGTTATCCATGAGATGTCGAAAAAATTATAAGTAACCTTTTTGGATTCAGAATTCCAGAATATTTTTTCTTCATTAATTGTGAGTTCTTCACCCTTGAAGGCCGACCTCTTGACCTCACCCACATTCTGCAGTTTAGTTCTTCCACTAGGGAGCCACAGCCAGTTCATGATGTCATATATCGGTAAAGCATCACCATTTTCATCAAAGGATACTTGATCACCAAATGTTGTGGAGAAGTTGACCTTCTGCAAGTAATACACTAACTATGAATGTCAGAATAAGGGAGAGAGAAAAGATTCAGACATAAAGTATAATTCAAAAAGGATTTATACATCAGATTTATACATGTATACATTAACAGATCCAACAAAATCTTTCCTTTAAGATGAAGTCACACATCTGTGGAAGCTCTGAGAGTAAGTGATCAATTTTTTTATGTCTTTGAGGACAATTGTGTTTTCTTTCAGGTGAGTTTTAGCATCAATCAAAATACATTTCCAGCCAAGTGAAAGGCAGGAAAGTGAAGTTACATAACTTCTGATGAACAATATGTGTTTAGAGTGCATGAAGAAATTAAAACTCAGCTAGAAGGAGCCATGAGTGCTTTGGGTTTCCTTTTAGAGCATAGTCTATTTTTGTCATTCAACCTGCTGTGGCCAATACCAGTATGATAAAACCAAACACATAATTGGTCATTACAAAATTATTTCTCACATATAGTACAACTTTTGCCCCTACTTGTTGAGGATTAAGGAATTAAGAATGATTATCCTGGCAAAAACCCTCTTCACCTGTTCTTGAATGACCAGATAAAACCACTAACTGCTACCAGCAGTAGGAACAATCTTGTCTCAATGTCTTATGAATTGATATTGCACCTGCCATGGCTCCAGTGTTTGCAAAGTGGCACAGCTGTTCCCACTGAAAGGCCCTCTCCCTGGCTCACAGTGTAGCATATCATCAAGGGCATAGGCCAGAGCATACACAGCCTTGTACACATTATACTCAGGCCTGAGGTTTGAAGAGTCCAGAAACTCATTCTCCACATCTTCCAAATCTTCCTGTCCTGTACATAATACTACTTTAGTTTCCACCCAACCTGCTGGAGGTGGTGCAAATCTACACTGAAATGTGTATTCCCAGAACAATTTCACCTGCAATGCAACCCACATTTAAACAGAAATGAAAAACATGATATTATTCTTAGACTTTGTCATCACATTATAAAGTTAAACTCTCACTATGCTGTTTCTATAGCTGTTGTTGTGTAGGTCAGGACGTATTCGTAGCAGGAATTCCCTGAGCCCTGGTATTTCTCCTTGACGGATGGCGATGCCTAATGTGCCAGCCAGGTACGGTATGAGATGGGGGGTCTGAAACAGAGCAGCCGCTGTCCAAGCTTCACTGGCAATCCACTGCAAGCCAGTCACATTCTGCCTCAGCACCTGTGTATTGAACAAACTATATACATTAATTCTGCTGTAATGCCTTATTGTATGCAGTATATATGCTTGTCTTGGTCATCGATACACAAGTGCAATCCTGTGTTTTACACAGTGCTTCGACCAAAGTGATGCATATGATATGTTGCTGTAAACTGATTCTCTCAGTTTGGCAATTAAATCATTAAGTTGTGGAATTAAATTGTGCCATATTGAAGTTTTTATGTCAAGCCCAACCTCTTCCACGAGGTTAATCATGTGACTCTCATGTGCAAACCCAATAACCACACGAGCTGTGGATTTCTTCATCACATCCACAATCCTCCTTATTTCAGCCGGGTCATTTCCCCAGGGTAAGATCTCAACGTAGGCCAGACAACCTCCACCAGACTGAACAAAGTCAGATTGGAAGGATCGAGCAGCATGGAGCCCATAGTCATCGTCACTGACCAGCAGACCTGCCCAAGTCCAGTCATAGCGGTTCAAAATTTGGATCATAGCACGCACCTAAAATAGTAAAGAGTGAAGGGATTAATGCACAGAAAATCTGAAAACATGCTAAACAAGTTTCTCAAAAAATCATGCATAAATATTGCTTTTCAAAGATTATAATTTTGATGCATCAAAGGGATGTTCTTTTTGAGCAATTTTTGTATGCACATTCATTTTGCTGATGGATAGTCACCTGGAAAGCATCACTTGGGATCGTCCGAAAGAAAGATGGAAACTTCTGCCGGTCACTCAGACAGGAACATGTGGCAAAATAACTCACCTGTGAAAAACACAGACTGTACAGCCTGAAAAAAATTGAAAGCCTTTTCCAGCCCTTTTATTGTTGAATGTTGTAGGCATGCTTAAAAGAGACGTAACATTTAAAATCAAATGAAAATGATCCACAAAATTATTAGATGGCAAATTGGCAAACTTACCATAGGTACTCTGTATGAACCTATGACAGAGGAGATGGCAATAGAACTTGTAGAAGAAGAATCACCCACAAACCCTATGACTGGAGGGGTTCCTACACAGGTCTCATTTAATATAAACTGCTGTTCTTGACCACTGACGAGGGACATTGCTGCACGAAATCCTATCTGTAGTTTGACACAGTTATCATAAAGACTGTATCCCAGAGTCACATTAGGTAGCAGGTTGGTGTTTCTGTTGATCTCATCAATTGCAAAGGTCATAGTCATGGCAGCCCTGAACCCTGGAATGTCAAAACTAAGAAAAAAAAATACAAATGCAAATGTTTACAAAAGAGAAATACATGATACAACATCTGACAACTAGAGCTATTGAAAACAACTAAGCCAGCTGAATATTAATGGTTATCAAAATACTTAAAACTATTAAAAAAAAGTAATTTCTTTCAAAAAGAATAAATGCCAAATTTCATTCTCCCAGATTAATGTTTAATTTTCAGAAAACCATTTTACAAATGCAACAGATTTCCCCCAGCTTCGAGTATTTGCTGCTTCCCTGATAAACTTACCCATAGCAAGTAGGCTGCTGTGGCTCTGAGGTAAAAGACAGGTCAGGAAAGACAGAGAAGAGGTGGATCTCAAACAGCCCACCTAGAACCACATCTCCTGCTTTGTGCATCCCATTAAGATGAAACTGTCCCTGTAACCGGCAGAAGGAGGAATAAAGAGGGGAGGACACAGTAGAAGTGAAGTGGGAATACAACAAGATGAAATACATGAGCGGGAACAATTTAATATCTAAAAGTCCCCACATGACTTTCCTCCAGTTCATCCCTTTTCTGAGCCTGTCAACGTCTTTTATTGACTTGCAGCATTGTTTAATCCACTCATTGTTAAGAACCAACCAATGGGCTACAGGCGCGAGTCGGCGCAGGTCCTGGAATTACTTCTATTTTCAGATTGATTTTGATCATACTAAGACAAGTGGTGGAACATTATGTCTGCCCATGTATTTTACTTTGCACTTGGTCTTTTTCATGACAACAGATAACAGTGTTGTGGGTAAAACATTTCAAAGGCAAAGCGTTACAGTAATATATTTCTTTTAGAGTTAGCGGAGTAACCTACAGTATTGCAGCATTGTTTAATCTTTCACATCACCCAACAGGGTATACACAAAAGTAGGGGCAGGGCTTCAAATTATTAAATCAAATTAATTTAAGATTGATTTAGACCACACAAAGACATTTTGCGAAACAGTCTGTTGTCCAATCCATTTTGTCATTGCACTGTCTGTTTGATTCAAGGCTACATTATACATCAGTAAGATTAGACTATGGAAGCTTTGGAGGTTACTGCAAAACAAAACAACAGAATGGAACTGCAAAATGAATTCTAAAAGACTCTTGGTTTCTTACCTGGTAGATGCCTATTAGACTTTCTCAGAGGATACAATGTCACATATTACAATAGAACAATTCTGTAAAATTAAATAAACAACACATATATTTGCTTCCTGTAGACCCTTATGAACCTTTTTTGAGGTTCATTTGCAACACATCACAGCAGAATTGTACCACAATATAGAAAATACAATCTTAATGCTTTTACATGTTCAGCCTTAATTAGACTTTCTTAGAACTAATTTGCAAAACCTTACAACAGAACTGTACCATTTATTAGAGCGATATCACATATTTGCTAATTGGGACCAGTGTTGCAACAGTTACCTTGAAAAAGTAATCTGATTACTGATTACTCCTTTAAAAGTAACTTAGTTACTATACTGATGACTTTTTTTTAAAAGTAACTAAGTTAGATTACAAGTTACTTTATTAGTTACATTCAGCAGCTGCTGACAACATCCCCCGCCACCTCAATATAAAAATGACAAGTGGTTTTACCAATACTCACTTTACCGGAAGTGCATTTTTAACAGTAATGCCAAGTAAACAATGTATCGCTTACTTGTTTTGCACTGAAGTCCAGCTTTTGTTGTCTGGGTGATGGGGGGCCTCCTGCAGAAGTCAAGGCCGTGGCTTTGCTAGCTGCTCTCTGCTTAACACCCCTGGTGGGACTTGCTCAGTAAACGTAATTGCACTGCGACTCCAAATGTTTCTTCAAATTTAACACTGTGCTTTTGAAGCATGATACCACTTTTTCGGCAGCAAAGACTGTACAGAAAAACCTTAATGTTCTCACTTTTAGCTGACACAAACTCAAAATGATGACTGTATTTCCAGGATGAAAACGTGTGTCCTCGTGCTGAAAACATGACTTGTCACATACGTGACATCACTCCCCAAGACGCAAGAAGAAAGCAAAAATATATATTTTTACTAAGGAAAATGACAAAAATAATAGTAATGCACAGTGACTTGAATAAGTAACTTTAGTCTGATTACTGGTTTGGAAATATTAATGTGTCAGATAACCTGTTACTCGAAAAAGTGGTCAGATTAGAGTGACGTGTCACTATGTGACACGTTATTGGCATCACTGATTTAGACACAACTTATTTGGCTGGTCCAGCACAATTTTATACTTCTGACAAGCTTTTCCAGTCAAACCCAGTTCTAAAATACATGGCATGTAAAGTGTCAAGAAGATATAGCATCAACTGATGTATTTAAGTGGTCTGAGCATTGTGAAGATCAGCCTATGAGAGATATGTAAAAGTAGTTACCAGCTGTCGATCGATGTGGTTTGATTTAGGGCATACTTTTATCATAATGAGAAACAAGCGACCCTGCAAGCAAGTGAAACTATGTTAAATACAACAGTGTTAAATTAACACCAATGAAAAGCCATCCATCTTAATATAAGACGCTGTAGAATTACTTTATCCAAGCTGTAAGACATTTCATATTCATTTCATACTGTTGTGGGCAAAATCCTTTACGTCATGTACATGAAATAAGTTACCTACATACCAATGCTAGGATTGCAAATACCTCCATAAGGGAACATATGGGATGAAAAACTTACATAATAAAGTTAAAATAAGTGAAGTCTGCAAATATATATATTTTTAATCATATATAGAAAAAGTGAATGAAGATAAGTACAGTAACTAGGCCTGGATTTCCTGACCCATTATGGCTGTCTTTGTGTTCCTCTCTGGCAGGATTATGTTCCATTCTGGTCCAAACAGTACCACCAAGAGACAAAACTGGAGGCCAGTATGGCAGATACCCCCAATGCATTTGTATATTTGTCTGGTGAGCTGATATAAGAAGGGACAAAGGCCACCCACACAGCACAGAGGATCGGCATTCTGCAAGTGATGAGGTTGGAATGAAAATCTGGTAGTGGTTTGAGTTGAAATCAAAGAACTCTCTAACATTCCAGCAGACTGTTTGATGATGATCCAATTTCATCCCATTCTCTTCATCAGCCACTGGCTGTAGAATTTCAGATCAAAATTTGAACGCTGGTGGAAGAGATTTTTCTCCCGCCACTCAAGTCTTTCTTGAACAAGAAACATTTCATCCATCTATACAACTACTCCTCAGAGATAAAAGTTCAGTCATTGAGTTATTTCAGAATGCATGAATTATTAAATATAGCAAAGGTTAAACGTTGTAAATCTAGTTCTATTGTTTTAAGCAAAGCACATTAACATTGTGAAAGTGCCATTTCTACTCATTGCCTAGTCTGTCTCTTGTAATCAAATGCAGTTTTTATGACTTGCTTGTACCTCGACCCATGATTGCTTTCTTTGTGTTTCTCTCTGGTCTCAGCAGGATTATGTAACATTTGGGTCCAAACAGTGCCAGCAAGAGACCAAAACTGGACGCCAGGATGGCAAATACCTCCACTGCATCTGCATATTTGCCTGGTGAGCTGATATAAGCAGGGACAAAGGCCACCCACACAGCACAGAAGATCAACATGCTGAAAGTGATGAGTTTGGCCTCATTAAAACTGTCTGGAAGATTCCTTGATATAAATGCAATCAGAAAACTGAGGGAAGCCAATGAGCCAATATAGCCCAGTAACACTGCAAAACCAACTGTGGACCCAACTGCACACTCATAAACTATCTTGTCAATGTAGTATTGAGTGTTTTTATATGGAGTTGGGGAGGCAGATACAATCCAGGCAGTGCAGATTGCTGCCTGAAAAGAAGTGAGAACAATAACTGTCCCTCTCTGCTGCAAAACACCAAACCACTTCAGACTGGCTCCCCCTCCTGGCTTGGAGGCCTTGAATACAGCCAGAACCACCATGGTTTTTACCAAAATACATGAGACACAAAGCACAAAGCTGATCCCAAATGCTGCATGTCTCAGCTGGCATGTCCACAGTCTGGGGCGACCGATAAACAGCAGTGAACACAGGAAACATAACTTAAGAGACAACAGTAACTGGAAACTCAGCTCTGAATTGTTGGCACGTACTATAGGTGTGCTGCGATGACAGATAAATATGCCCAGGACAACAGCACACATACATGTGCCCAGCAAAGAGGCAGCTGTCAAGCCCATACCCAGAGGTTCATGATAGGAGAGAAACTCTGTTTTCTTATGAACACAGTGGTCACGCTGGGGGCTGGACCAGAAATCCTCAGGACAGCTAGTGCACCCCATGGCATCTATGAGAAAAGGAACAGACTTGAGATACTCTTTATGTTAATATTGTGTCTCAAAACAGCAATGGTTAAAGTTAAAAACCAACCTGTTTTATTGCTGATCTTTCCCTCAGAACAAGGGATGCAGTCAAAACAGCACACGGGCTCCCCTTTCTTTCTGGCCATGCGGGTACCTGGAGGACAGCTCTCACTACACACTGAGCGGGGTGGCTATACAGAGAAAAATAAGTATCTGTTATCCTCCATTACTTTACGCAGCGATAATGAGTTATCCATGATGAGTCTGAAAAATCAGACATAACCTTTTTTGATTCAAAGTTCCAGAAGATTTTGTCTTCATCAAGTGTGAGTTCTTCACCTTTGAAGGCAGACCTCTTGACCTCACCCACATTCTGAACTTCCGTTCTTCCATCAGGGAGCCACAGCCAGTTCATGACATCATATATTGCTAAGGCATCTCCATTCTCATCAAATGACACTTGATCACCAAATGCTGTAGTGAAATTGACTTTTTCCAAGTAATACACTAGCTAAATAGAGTTAAAAAAACCAAAGAAGATAGATTGAAGCTCAAAGACCAAAAGCAACTGGGATGCCTGACCCTCTGGTATTTATTTAGTTGTTTTCCAAACCTATTCTAGCAGTTTGCTTCAAGTAACTGCTATTTCCAAACCAAATATTGTCACTGGGAGACTATGTTGTTGAGGGTAAAATATTTCTGTGTTATCATGGTAAACATAGGGGTACCCAGAATTAAATTATCAAACTGCATCCCACACTCATGAACATATCAAAACAAGAACTTTCACTGAGCTCTGAAAATTGACCACCACCATCACCCAGTGAAAGGTAAACCTATCGCTTTTTGTTTGTCACATTACAATACACAGTACCGCTTTGCAAGAAACACTAAACCCTATGATTAATCATACAACAGATGGAGTGTAAAGTGATATCACACCTGCCATGGCTCCAGTTCTTTCAAATTGCCACAGCTGTGCCCGCTGAAAGGCCCTCTCCCTGGCTCACACTGCAGCATGTCATTAAGGGCATGGGCCAGAGCATACACAGCCTTGTACACATTATACTCTGGCCTGAGATTGGAAACATCCAACAACTCAGTCTCCACATCCTCTAGCTTTTCCTGTCCAGTACATAATGTTCCCTTAGCCTCCACCCAACCTTCTGGAGGTGGTGGGAATCTACATTGAAATGTGAATTCCCAAAACTGATTAACCTGCAATATATTCAAAACAATCTTCAAAAAAATTATGTATGTATGTATGTATATATGTATGTATGTATATATATATATATATATATATATATATATATATATATATATATATATATATATATATATATATATATATATATATAACCATATATAATTTTTAAATTAACTAGATCAGATTGCATTGTTCAACTCTCACCATACTATTTCCATAGCTATTATTATGGTGTAGGTCAGGAAGCATTTGTTGGAGGAATTCCCTGAGGCCTGGTATTTCTCCTCGACGGATGGCAATACCCAGTGTGCCAGCCAGGTACGGCATGAGGTCAGGGGTCTGGAGGACAGTAGAAGCTGTCCAGGCTTCACTGGCCATCCACTGCAGGCCTGTCACATTCTGCCTCACCACCTGAGTATCAAATAAACCATATAACGCCATCACGCCATGTCACTAAATTAATGACCATTCAAGTGATGTCTTACTTGTTCATACACAGGTGCAACACTGTGTTTTACACTGTATTTCATGAGCAAATGCATACATACATAATGCATATCATCATAACCACAGTTGTGTGTAATCACACTAATCCCTAATCATACTCTAAAACCCTGCTAACAGGGCATTGATTAAAAAGAGGTGTAACCTATTCAAATAAATTTAGTTGTCACAAGCCAATATGTTTTTCCAATTTGCAATTTCAATCTTTCAGTTTTATAAACATATATAAAAAAAGACATATAACTTAGGCTGTAGTTCAAGCCTAACCTCTTCCATGAGGTTCATCATGTAACTCTCATGTGCAAACACAATGACCACACGAGCTGTAGATTTCTTCATCAAATCAACAATCCTCCTTAGTTCAGCTGGGTCGTTGTCCCATGGCAGCACCTCTAAGTAGGCAAGACAACCTCCACCAGAGTGTGGCAGGTCAGACTGGAAGGATCGAGCAGCATGGAGTCCATAGTCATCATCACTGACCAGCAGACCTGCCCAACTCCAGTCAAATCGCTTCAGTATCTGAATCATAGCCTGCACCTGAGTGAATACAGAAATTACATGCTAAAAAGTGTTCACCCATATTTAGTTATTGCAGTTCAAGGAAAACAACAGTTTTTTGCAGTGTACAGAAGTTGTTTCTTGTGAATGTTTTACTGCACATCCTTTTCATGCATTTTCATTTTGCTGATGGATAATCACCTGGAAAGCATCACTTGGGATCGTCCTAAAGAAAGATGGAAACTTCTGCCGGTCACTCAGACAGGAACATGTGGCAAAGTAACTTACCTATGAAAGACATAGACTGTACATCCTAAAACATTCAAAGCTTTTTCCGGCTCCTTTAATCTGTAACAGTAACTCCAAGTTTACAAGTGACATTAAATCTGAGATCACATCAAAATGATCCAAGACAATTCATAAAAGGTAAGTTGGCAAACTTACCATAGGTACTCTGTACAAACCTAGGACAGAAGAGATTGCAATAGAATGAGTAGAGGAAGAATCACCCACAATCCCTATGACTGGAGGGGTTCCTGAACAGGTCTCATCTAACATAATCTGCTCCTCTTGACCACTGACTGAGGATAAACCTGCACGAAATGAAATCCCCAGTTTGACACAGTGATCGTAAAGACTGTATCCCAGAGTCACATTAGGTAGCAGCTTGGTGTTTCTGTTGATCTCGTCAATAGCAAAGGCCATGGTCTGGACCCTCCTAAATCCTACAACATCAAAACTAACACAAATAACACTATTAACTATTGAAAAATACAACATACAATAACTGTGAAAACAAGAACACATTGCACAAGTACACATTTTACAAACAAATATGGCAGTTGAATATCATCAGTTATTTACAAAAAATCAAATAGATTTAAGGATACGTTTAAGATAACATATGTGTATAATCTCATTCTTTAACAGTAATATTCAAGAAATACATATGACTCATGTAACTGATCTTCTCCAGTTTTTGCTTTTGCTGCTTCCCTGAGAGACTCACCCATGGCAGGTAGGCTGTGGTGGCTCTGAGGTAAAAGACAGGTCAGGAAACACAGAGAAGAAGTGGACCTGAAATATCCCACCTAAAACCACATCTCCAGCCTTGTGCATCTCATTTAGGTGAAACCGCCCCTGTAACCGGCAGGAGGAGGAATAATGAGGGGAGGAAAACACAGAAGAGAAGAAGGAATACAACATGAAATACATGAGTGAGAGCAATTCAATATCTAAAAATCCCCACATGACTTTCCTTCTGTTCATCCCTCTCCTGAACCCAGTCAGTTTTATGACCATCAACCTTTTTTATTGACTTGCTGCGCTGTTTAACCTGAAACACCACCCAATGGGCTTCAAGCAAGAGTAGGGGCAGGGCCTGGAATTATTCTAATTTCAGATTGATCTTGAGCATACTAAAACAAGTGGTGGGCCAGTTTATCTTCCCATCAATTGTTCATTTTACGGTCCTTTTCATGACAACAGACAACAGTGTTGTGGGCATTTCAAAAGCAACGTGTAACAGCAATTGTCATGTTAATCACCAGCTAGTCTTATTTGTGTGATGGGGAAACCAGTGTTTCCTCATGTTCATTAGGTGGTTGGTTCTTAAACACACCCTTGTGTTCAGGCCAACCCCTCCCAACTCCTTCCTGATTGATCTGAGGGCATTTAAGGCACCTGTGGCCTCATGGCTGTCTCTTTGTCTTTCCCTGGTTGTCGTGTGGGCTCCTCTGACTCTGAGCTGCTCTCTCCCTCTTTTGCCGTTGAACGGCTCCCGCTCAAAAAACAAATTCACATGAAATATGGTAATAAAATAGCGTGATCAAATAAGCTCGCGGCACTTACTTAACATTAACATTACATAGTGACTCTCAAGACATAAAACTACATTTGGCTGAGATTTCGACAATATTGAATTAGAAAATTCAAGCTTACCAACCGAATAGTGGCGTGGCGTGGCATGTACGGGAGCCCTTGGATGTGACGGTTGCTTTGCTCTACCAGCAAAGCGGGCAAGACAAGATTGTGTGCGGTGTCATCATGATAATTAATATTGCTACGTTAGGGACTTCATCCCAACATGATCTGATCAAATTCATGTACCCTCTCTGCTTATTATGTAGTTTCTACACTATATAGTTACGTTTAACTTTAAAACTGTGTGAGGCAATTGTGTTAAATACATCTAAGATGCTTCCATAAATCCAAGAGTTGGCCAGTCTCCTTTTTTCAGTGTAGCGTACACTAGTACATTCAAGTACCTCACTACATCTCTCCCTTTTGAAACATAGAATATGCTAAAAAGAAGCATGCACATGAGTCACCTCAAGAAACTCTCAAACTCTCCCTTAGTGTCCATTCCAACGTTGAACATAAACAAACAGCAACGTAGGGATTATTCTACCCTCATTTGTTGCTGTTCCTATGGAAGAATAAAGTTCAAATGTCTTTTGGTCCCTGTTTCAACTCAACAGTTCATGGTCAAACTGGACCCCTCTGATTCTGGGGTGGGGCCTGTCCTTTCCCAGTGAGACGTTAAGACACAAACTTTACCCCTGTACCTACTACTCACAATGCCTCTCACCTGCAGAGAGGAACTATGATGTGGGAAACTTGTAGCTTTTGGCTGCTGTCCTTGCACTGCAAGAATGACAACACTGGCTGAAAGGCAGAGTGTATTGTATTGCAGGGCTGAGGAGAAGGCTGGAGGCTCCACCAAGTAGATAGTGCGACTCATAGAAGAATGGGCTAGGCTCAAAATGGGAGTGTGACACTGAGAATCCCTGGTGAAGCACGTGGTATTTGAGCCTGTGTCTAAAGCCATTTGCTTATTTGAAAAGATCTATGCTATTTAATTATCTTGAACAGGTTATTTGGCCATTTTGTAGAAAGTAACTAAAGTAGTGGAATAAGCATTCTATTGCTTTAAGTAGACATTAATAATGTATGGTAATATATCTCTTAAAATTTAAAGTAACTGGTAATATGTATAATATTGCATTTGGAACAAACTTGGCCAACACAGCAAGACAACAGACTGTAATTGGATAACTATACTGTGAACAGTGCAGTAACATTAGGGTGTGGAAGTTGTCAAGATAATGTAATTATATTTTCCCAGATGAGCAGCTTCTGACAAGTAATTCCAGCCAAATGTAGTTCTAAAATACATGGCATGAAATATGGAAAGAGGATAAAGCATCAGCTGATGTATATAAATGGTCTAAGCATTGTGGATACATGTGGCAATATGTGAAACATACAAACTCCTGAAAACTGGGGAGAACATCGGCGTACGGGGGATGTGTGAAGTAGTGTCCCAATATGGTTTGACGTAGGGCACAGTTTAATCATGATGAACAACTTATAAAACATAGAAAGTGAAACTACAGTTCATTAAATGCAACAGTCTTTAATTACACCAATGAAAACCCATCCATTGCAATATAAGATGCTGTAGAAATATTTATTCTAAGCAGTAAGACATTTTATATTCATTTGACATTCTTGTGGGTGAAGTCCTTTCTGTTATGTACATGACATGAGTTACTTTTGACCTAAGCTACCCATGTGTGTGACGTAAGTGAACATATGTAAAGTAAGTTAACTTACATGATTATTTTAAAATAAGTGAAGTTTGCATATATTTTTTATTGTATATAGAAAAAAGTATTTATTCTGTCTCATGAATATAAGAGCCGTTACTAGGTCCTGATTTCCCGGCCCATGATTGCTTTCTTTGTGTTCCTCTCTGGTCTAAGCAGGATTATGTAACATTTGGGTCCAAAAAGTGCCACTAAGAGACCAAAAGCAGAGGCCAGTATGGCAAATACCTCCACTGCATCTGCATATTTGCCTGGTGAGCTGATATAAGCAGGGACAAAGGCCACCCACACAGCACAGAAAATCAGCATGCTAAAGGTTATAAGTTTGGCCTCATTGAAACTATCTGGAAGATTTCTTGATATAAATGCAATCAGAAAACTCAGGGAAGCCAATGAGCCAATATAGCCCAGTAACACTGCAAAACCAACTGTGGACCCAACTGCACACTCATACACTATCTTGTCATTGTGGTATTGAGTATTATTATAAGGAGTTGGGGAGGCAGATACAATCCATGCAGTGCAGATAGCTGCCTGAATCAAAGTGAGAATAATAACTGTTCCTCTCTGCTGCAAAACACCAAACCACTTCAAGCTAGCTCCCCCTCCTGGCTTGGAGGCCTTGAACACAGCCAGAACCACCATGGTTTTTACCAAAATACATGAGACACAAAGCACAAAGCTGATCCCAAATGCTGCATGTCTCAGCTGGCATGTCCACAGTCTGGGACGCCCGATAAACAGCAGTGAACACAGAAAACATAACTTAAGAGACAACAGTAACTGGAAACTCAGCTCTGAATTGTTGGCACGTACTATAGGTGTGCTGCGATGACAGATAAATATGCCCAGGACAACAGCACACATGCATGTGCCCAGCAAGGAGGCAACTGTCAAGCCAATACCCAGAGGCTCATGGTAGGAGAGAAACTCTGTTTTCTTATGAACACAGTGGTCACGCTGGGGGCTGGACCAGAAATCCTCAGGACAACTGGTGCACTCCATGGAGTCTATGAGAAAAGGGAAAAGACCTTATATTCTCTGTATGTTTACATTATGTCTCAAATCTACAATCTTTAAAGTTTAAAAAAAAAGAAAAAGAAAAAAAAAAGAAAAAACAACAACCAGTTTTATTGCTGATCTTTCCCTCAGAACAAGGAATGCAGTCAAAACAGCACACAGGTTCCCCTTTCTTTCTGGCCATGCGGGTACCTGGAGGACAGCTCTCACTGCACACTGAGCGGGGTGGCTATACAGAGAAAAATAAGTATCTGTTATCCTCCATTACTTTACGCTGCGATAATGAGTTATCCATGATGAGTCTGAAAAATCAGACATAACCTTTTTTGATTCAAAGTTCCAGAAGATTTTTTCTTCATCAATTGTGAGTTCTGCACCTCTGGAGGCTGACCTCTTGAACTCACCCACATTCTGAACTTTAGTTTTTCCGTCAGGGAGCCACAGCCAGTTCATGATATTGTAGATTGGTAAGGCATCACCATTCTCATCAAATGACACTTGATCACCAAATGTTGTTGTGAAGTTGACCTTTTCCAAGTAATACACCACCTATAAAGAAACACAAAAAAAGGACAGTTGAAATCTCAAAGACCTACAACAAATTCTGGGATGCCTACCTATCCTGTATTTGTCTTATTCTTTCCTTACTTATTCTAGGAGACAACATCCTGTAATGGCTCCTTCCAATCCAGATAGGTAACTGGGTTTTTTAGGAGTAAAAATGATGCACTATGATAATGGTAAACATGTCATTATCTAGAATGTTATTATCAGACTGCATATTACACTTGTGAACATACCAAAACAAGAACCTATTGCTAAGTTGATAATTCCAACCACTGCGTTCACCCAGTAGTAAGGAATATCCTCTCAGAAGTTGTCCAGCACAATGCAATAAGTGGTACCACTTTGCATGAAACATTAAACCATATTATTTAGTCATATAACAAACGGAGTGTAAACTGATATCACACCTGCCATGGCTCCAGTTCTTTCAAATTGCCACAGCTGTGCCCGCTGAAAGGCCCTCTCCCTGGCTCACACTGCAGCATGTCATCAAGGGCGTAGGCCAGAGCATACACAGCCTTGTACACATTATACTCTAGCCTGAGATTGGAAATGTCCAACAACTCAGTCTCCACTTCCTCTAGCTTTTCCTGCCCAGTGCATAATGGTCCCCCAGCCTCTACCCAACCTGTTGGAGGTGGTGCAAATCTACATTGAAATGTGAATTCCCAAAATTGGTTTACCTGAAAAAAGTTCAAAACGGTCTTACAAATGATGACTATGTAGATTTCCTGCAATTACCAGCTCAGAATGCACAGTAAAAGTCTCACTATGCTATTTCCATAGCTACTGTTATGGTGTAAGTCAGGACGTGTTTGTAGGAGGAATTCCCTGAAGCCTGGAATTTCTCCTCGATGGATGGCAATGCCAAGTGTGCCAGCCAGGTACGGCATGAACACAGGGGTCTGGAGGACAGTAGCAGCTGTCCAGGCTTCACTGGCCATCCACTGCAGACCTATCACATTCTGCCTCACCACCTGTGTGTAAAATAGAATATATTTTGTACAAACAACTGATGTCTTGTCTTAGATGTTCATACACAGATGCAATCCGTTGTCTCCAGTATTATGAACAAAGAAAAGAATATCATAATGAAAGTGTTGTTTATTTTTTCTAACTGGTCATACATACAATTACAAAGTGTTGCGTATTAAGATAATAAATATTTGTCACGGGCCAATATGTCATTGCATCTTAAATCTTTCAGTTTGATAAATAAAAAAGAAGTATAACTTAAAAGTTGTAGTTCAAGCCTAACCTCTTCCATGAGGTTCATTATGTAACTCTCATGTGCAAACACAATGACCACGCGAGCTGTGGATTTCTTCATCAAATCAACGATCCTCCTTAGTTCAGCTGGGTCATTGCTCCATGGTAACACCTCTATGTAGGCAAGACAACCTCCACCAGAGTGTGCCAGGTCAGATTGCAAGGATCGAGCAGCATGGAGTCCGTAGTCATCATCACTGACCAGCAGACCTGCCCAGCTCCAGCCAAAACGCTTTAGTATCTGAATCATAGCCTGCACCTGAGTGAATACAGCGATTACATGCTAAAATGGTTTCACCTAGGATCATATTTAGTTATTGCAGTTCAAGTAATACAACAGTTTTGGCAGTGTACAGATGTTGTTTCTTGTGAATGTTTTACTGCACATCATTTTCATGCATTTTCATTTTGCTGATGGATAGTCACCTGGAAAGCATCACTTGGGATCGTCCGAAAGAAGGATGGAAACTTCTGCCGATCACTCAGACAGGAACATGTGGCAGCATGACTCACCTATGAAAGACTCAGACTGCACAGCCTGAAAACATTCAAAGCTTTTCCTGCTCTTTTTATATTTGATGGTTACTCTATGTTTACAAGAGACATTTGATCTGAGATCATATCAAAATGATCCAACAGAATTAACAAAAGGCAAATTGGCAAACTTACCATAGGCACTCTGTACAAACCTAAAACAGAGGAGATTGCAATGGAATGTGTAGAAAAAGCATCACCAACAATCCCTATGACTGGAGGGGTTCCCGCACAGGTCTCATCTAATATAATCTGCTCCTCTTTACCACTGACTGCAGATAATCCTGCACGAAATGCGATCCCTAGTTTGACGCAGTTATCGTAAAGACTGTATCCCAGAGTCACATTAGGTAGCAGACTGGAGTTTCTGTTGATCTCATCAATTGCAAAGGCCATGGTCTGGACCCTCCTAAATCCTACAACATCAAAACTAACACAAATAACACTATTAACTATTGAAAAATACAACATACAATAACTGTGAAAACAAGAACACATTGCACAAGTACACATTTTACAAACAAATATGGCAGTTGAATATCATCAATAATTTACAATAATCAAACAGATTTAAGGATATATTTAAGATAACATATGTGTATAATCTCAATCTTTAACAGTAATATTCAAGAAATACATATGACTCATGTAACTGATCTTCTCCAGTTTTTGCTTTTGCTGCTTCCCTGAGAGACTCACCCATGGCAGGTAGGCTGTTGTGGCTCCGAGGTAAAAGATAGGTCAGGAAAGACAGAGAAGAAGTGGATCCGAAATATCCCACCTAGAACCACATCTCCAGCCTTGTGCATCTCATTTAGATGAAACTGTCCCTGTAACCAGCAGGAGGAGGAATAAAGAGGGGAGGACAGAACAGAGGAGAAGCAGGAATACAACATGAAATACATGAGCAGAGGCATTTTTTTATGTAAAAATCCCCACATGACTTTAATCCTGCTCATCCCATTTCTGAGCCCAGTCAGTTTTATCACTGTCATTCTCCTTTATTGCCTTGCAGCGTTGTTTAATCGTATGCCCAACCCAATGGGCTATAAGCAAGAGTAGGGGCAGGGCCTGGAATTATTTTATTTTGAAACTGAGTTTGAGCATAATGAGAGAAGTGGTGGAACAATTATGTCTTCCCATCTATTTTATTTTTGTCTCCTTCATGATAACAGACAACAGTGCCGGGGGTTGTTACAGTGTTACAAAAGGCTCCCGGCTGTCTTTCATAAGACCTTGCACAGCAAGAACAGGAAACTGTGAACTGTGTCCTCATTCCCCTGCTTTACCTGCTTTCTCACATCCCTGAGACCCATAACACTGGCATGGATGGCAAGTCATTAAAAATTTACACTGCACTTCCATATCTATGTTGTGAAATAAAAGCTAATGATTTCATAGTGATATCTTTACAATATTATTTAAAAATATATGTTATTATTGGGCTATTATGAATGTATAATCATTATAAAACCTCCCTCTCATCCCCATGTGGGGGGTTGGTGTATGTCTTTTTTGTCTTTTTTTTCTCAAACTTGAATTTGAAGGTTCTCCACAAACCCCTGATGTTGCACCTAGAAACTGTTAGAGCTACTCTCCCAGCTTGGGGGCACAGCTCCCAATGCTCCTATCACCACTGGGCTCCTTTTGGTCTTCACCTTTTACATCTGTTGTTCCTTCAACTCCATGGTAAACTTCGTATTCCATGTCAGAGTTGGGTGAAATATCCTTAATCGTGTCCTATGTTAAGGATTTTGACACAGGATTACTCGAACAGTACACAGGAAAAATTCTTCATATCATGCACGCAGATAGTCTAGGAAGTACCAAGTCCAGCGGTATGACTGGGTCTGACTGTGAGACTGCAGTCTGCCTCACAGTCACTACCAGCAGCTCTTATGATTACCATGAATGTTAGTAAATTTGCGCACTAGCAAACAACGTGCGACTGATTTGACCAAGCTAAGGCGAACCATGGCTGGCTTGACCACAGTGGGGAGTCGCTGCTCATTGCAAGAACAGGTGGTAAAGTATAGAAACAAAAACTGTCATGTTTGCTCGAAGTTTGCCAGCTGTCCACTTTTACAAAACAGTGCAAGCAAGACCCACCGCTGAACAGTCATTAGCCTGCTAGCTAGCAGGAGACGCTATCTCTGCTGCTGTTAGTTTAGCATGTGCTGAATCCACCCTGACTGGCTGTGGGATCAGTTGATCTGAGATCAGTACCCACCTTTTGCACCATAGACTGAATGCACAGTTTTGCATCACATATCTCAGCAAAGTGAAGCAAGTGGAGGTGCAGGATTCGTGATTTGTAGTTGAAGGAAACATAATCTGTGACTCGTGGGGAAGATTCGCGCATTTGTACATATTGATTTGTGTTTGTGTTTTAAAAGAACACACGTATTTTCGTGAGAAATTATTTTACATACATTGAACATTTATTGTGCAAGTTCACATTCAGATTTGCACATATTCTAATTTTGTCCACAAGTTCACATTGTCTGATACAGGTGCACAGATATGTTTTGCACCAAATATACTATTGTATACTATTGTATTGTAACTTGGATTTACCTTCACACAGGACTTTTTAACTCTGGTTGATGTAATGCACATGTGTTCAGTCTATGAGTTTTTGTTCACTGGGTGTTATTGCGATCTCAGGTCAGGATATTGGTAGTTTGCTTTCCTACATGGCTAATTTGATGTTACTTGAATTATGCTTCATACAGACTCAGGGTCTTTGGAAGCAACTAACCATCTTCTCTAACTTGGCATCATGTCACACACACACACACACACACACACACACACACACACACACACACATGCACACACATACGCATGCACATCATGGTGCATATCACTACATGATGTGAGCACCACCACTCTTTCTTTGTTCTCTCCTGTCAGTGAAACAAATGGTGATCCACCATCTTGGACTCAAATCCAACCCTTCAATCAGCCATCTTGTAGTCCCTTTTGATCAGCCATATTGTTTGTAGCCTTCCTTTGGCCAATGCTCTGTGGCATAGTACATTAAACCCCAGCTGCCATTTTGCCTTTGTTCCTTTGAGACACACACACACACACATGTTCGAAAATCCTTTGACCGTTACGAGCTGTTGTGGTAATTTTGGTTGTAGTTATTAAGTTAATTATTAATCAAAGTTACAAACTGACAATTTTGTATCTTTTTTGAGGTACTGATTTGGTGAATTGGTTCTTTTGCCTTCTTCAAGGATGGAGCCCTGAGGTGATCAAATGAATTTGATCTTATAATATATCATAATTTTCACTGATGATTATTAATTATTGATAGCCAAATGTAACCCAATCTCCCTATTTATGTTGCATGAAGCACTACATGATGTAAAGTATGGAATTCTCCAGGCTCTGTCTGGCCCTTTGCTCTTTTCTTTATGTAGTCAACTTCTTGGCCAAGTTATTCACAGTTACGGAATACATCGCCACTGCTACGCAGATGATACTCAAATGTATGTGTGTATAGCGCCGCCTGCTGGTCATTTTTGGTGTGTAAGTTGCAGGGGCTAGTCTATACCACCCCTATGAATTTCATTTCCATAAGTGTTAATTTGTGGGCACAGGGCCAAATATAAAATTAAACTGGCATCAGAGCGCCACCTAGTGGCCGATTGATAGGTACTTTTTCCGATATCCTCAAGAGAGCAGTGGCAATGATTATACCAAGTTTGGTGTCAATCCGCTCAACCGATGTGGAGATATAAACTATTAGAATTTAAAGAGCGCCACCTTGTGGTCATCGCCTAAACTTTAGGACACATCCTCAGGAACGCATGTAAAAGTATTATCTGAAGTTTCATGTCATTTGGACACACCATTGTGGAGATATCCAACACTTCCTGTTTGGAAGGAAATCTGCAGGAAGTTGTTATTTAATAACTTGAGTATTGTTTGGCCTATCAAAATTCTTTTAAAAACTTTTTGTCAGGAGGGTCCACAGATGCTGTGTGCCACGTTTCGTGCAAATCGGTGAAATTGCCTGGGATGAGTTCGAAAAAGTAGGTTTTCGACATTTTGCGACGTAGTGAAAAAAAACGGTAGGCGGAAATGGGCGTGGCCTATACCACGAGACTCAGCACAATTCACTGAACACCTGGATATAAGGTTTTTGAATGTGCAACAAAGTATATGGGAGTTATTAGCCAAAACGCACTGCCTTTAATAACAGCGCCACCTAGTGGTGGAAATTCAGGACGACAATAGAAGTTTGGTGAGTTTTCGGGTATGTCCAGGCAGTGAAAAATGCAATCATTTCGTCTGAAGAAAAAAAAAAAAAGAAAGAAATCACTCAAAAACAAAAACAAAAACAATAGGTTCCCTGCTCGGGCCCTAATTAGGTCCTTCCTGTCCACAACTGATGCAGAGATCCTGATTCATCCCTTGACTGGATTACTGCAAATATTTTGGGGGGGGCGGTCTACTTCCTGAGAGCACTAAAAGTATTCAAATGGTTCAGCATGCTGCAGCTAGTCTAAACATGTACAAGAAATGTTAGTCATATTACACCAAACCTTGCCTCACTGCACTGGCTACCTGTTCATGTCAGATCAGACATTAGGGTGCTGCTGATGACATACAAAACTGTACATGGCCTTACCCAGTTGTACACGTCTGACCTCACTATACCACTATATTCAATCTCTGGCATTATGCTATCAGAATTCAGGATTACTGACAGTTACAAAGTTAAAAGACTTTTTCCTATCTTGCCCCCTTTCTCTGGAATAACTTTTCAGATAACTTAACATTTCACATCAGACAATTTGGCTCTCTTGAGGCCTTTAAAACTAAAATTAATTAAAAATGTTGTCTTTGACTTATCTTTGATTAGTCATTGACTTCATCTGCTAGCTCCTTCAGTGGTTTGGACTCAGTCTCATTCGGTCTCTTACCAATAGTATCAGAATTAACATTGTCCTTCTAACATGAAACAATTCTGATTAATATTGCATCTCTCAATTTTTTGTTGACTATTCCCACAAACTGCAAGCTGTGTCATGTCTCACTGTTCCCCCTACTCTTCCTCTCTTTTTATTCTGGCTTCTTACTGATGGACCACGGGCCCCTGGGGACATCCATCTCTCCTGGCTCCCACTGCCTCACATACTGTGGAATCTGGATCATCATACTCTGGGCTCTGTTGGATCACTGCTTTCTTCTATTACTATCTCTTTGTATCCGTATTTCTGTAAAGCCTGATGCATCATCATTGTGATGTCTTCTTTTTGACTGTGAGTTATCTTGTATGGTCTCCCCTTTTCTAGGTCACCATGGTGGAGAGGAGGTTTTGTGAGTCGGGCACCACTTGGTGATTCCTCAACTTGCTCAGTTGTCCTCCTGGATTCACAAACTTTATGTGTATTATATAATTTGTTTGCTACACTTTACAATGGGACTGTAATATTTAGCAAGATAACACATATCTGTTACTTCAGACACACCTCATCTTTGGCAAATCCTGTACAACTCTATACTTCTGACAAGCATTTCCGGTCAAATGTAGTTCTAAAATACATGGCATAAAAAGTGGCAATAGGATATAACATCAGCTGATGTATGTAAGTGGTCTGAGTACTGTGAATGCATGTATACGTGATACATATGTATTTGTTAATACATACAACCTCCTACAAAATATGGAGAACATCAGCCTACGAGGGATGTGTGAAGTGGAGACCAGATGTTGGTCAATGTGGTTTTACTTAGGGCATAATTCTATCATATTAAACAACACATGATTATGCAAGCAAGTGAAACCATGTTAAAGACAAGTCTTTAATGACACCAACGAAAACCAATCTGACTATTATATGAGATGCTGAAAAGTTACCTATGTGACACCAGCTTCCTATGTATGTTACATATCTGACATAATTTAACATATATAATGAAAGCAAACCAACAAAATGAAGATAAAATTAGTCAAACTAACGGTTTTTGCATTGTTTATTGAAAAAAAATATTTATTCTGTCTCAAGAAGACAAGTAAAGTTACTAGGCCGGGATTTCACGACCCATGATTGCCTTCTTTGTGTTCCTCTCTGGTCTCAGCAGGATTATATAACATTTGGGTCCAAACAGTGCCACCAAGAGACCAAAACTGGAGGCCAATATGGCGAATACCTCCACTGCATCTGCATATTTGCCTGGTGAGCTGATATAAGCAGGGACAAAGGCCACCCACACAGCACAGAATATCAGCATGCTAAAGGTAATAAGTTTGGCCTCATTGAAACTGTCTGGAAGATTCCTCGCTATGAATGCAATCAGAAAACTGAGGGAAGCCAATGAGCCAATATAGCCAAGTAACACTGCAAAACCAACTGTGGACCCAACTGCACACTCATAAACTACCTTGTCAATGTAGTATTGAGTGTTTTTATGAGGAGTTGGGGAGGCAGATACAATCCATGCAGTGCAGACTGCTGCTTGAATAGAAGTGAGAACGATAACTGTTCCTCTCTGCTGCAAAACACCAAACCACTTCAAGCTAGTGCCCCCTCCTGGCTTGGAGGCCTTGAATACAGCCAGAACCACCATGGTTTTTACCAAAATACATGAGACACAAAGCACAAAGCTGATCCCAAATGCTGCATGTCTCAGCTGGCATGTCCACAGTCTGGGACGACCAATAAACAGCAGTGAACACAGGAAACATAACTTAAGAGACAACAGTAACTGGAAACTCAGTTCTGAATTGTTGGCGCGTACTATGGGTGTGTTACGATGATAAATAAAGATGCCCAGGACAACAGCACACATAAATGTGCCCAGCAAGCAGGCAACTGTTAAGCCGATACCCAGAGGCTCATGGTAGGACAGAAACTCTGTTTTCTTAGGAACACAGTGGTCACGCTGGGGGCTGGACCAGAAGTCCTCAGGACAGCTGGTACACCCCATGGCATCTATGAAAAAAGGAACAGACCTGAGATACTCTGTATGTTAATATTGTGTTTCAAAATTGCAATGTTTAAAGTTAAAAACCAACCCGTTTTATTGCTGATCTCCCCCTCTGAACAAGGAATGCAGTCAAAACAGCACACAGGTTCTCCTTTCTTTCTGGCCATGCGGGTACCTGGAGGACAGCTTTCACTGCACACTGACTGGGGTGGCTATAGGGAGAAAATATTCTCCATTACTTTACACTGCTATGTTTATCCAGAATATGTCTGAAAAAAATCAATATAACCTTTTTTGATTCAAAGTTCCAGAAGATTTTGTCTTCATCAATTATGAATTCTTCACCTTTGGAAGCCGACCTCTTGACCTCACCCACATTTTGAACTTCAGTTGTTCCATCAGGGAGCCACAGCCAGTTCATGACGTCATAGATCGCTAAGGCATCACCATTCTCATCAAATGACACTTGATCACCAAATGTCGTAGTGAAGTTGACTTTTTCCAAGTAATACACTAGCTACATAGAGACATGAAAAAACAAAGAGGAAAGATTCAACCTCTTGTGTTTTTCCAAACTATTCTAGCAGTTGGCATCTAGTATATGCTTCCTCAACCCAGGCACTGTCACTCTCGGTGGTTGTCTAGGTTGTTGAGGGTTACAACATAATTCTGTATCATCATGATAAACATTGGGGTACCCAGTAGTCAATTATCATACTGCATTCTGCACTTATGAACATCAACACAAGAACTGATCTCTGAGCTGATAATACCAACCACTGCCATCACCTAGTAGTAAGTAATTTCCTCTCACTATTTATTTTTGCGTATTACAATTAGCAGTACCTCTGTGCAAGAAACACTATCCTGAATAATTACATACTTGATGATCTGTCATTTAACAGATGGAAGTGATCTCACACCTGCCATGGCTCCAGTCTTTTCAAATTGCCACAGCTGTGCCCACTGAAAGGCCCTCTCCCTGGCTCACACTGCAGCAGGTCATCAAGGGCGTAAGCCAGCGCATACACAGCTTTGTACACATTATACGCTGGCCTGAGATTGGAAACATCAAACAACTCAGTCTCCACATCCTCTAGATTTTCCTTTCCATTACATAATGTTCCCCCGGCCTCTACCCAGCCTGCTGGAGGTGGTGTGAATTTACATTGAAATGTGAATTCCCAAAACTGGTTTACCTGAAATATATTAAAAACAGTCTTACAAATCATGACTATTTTTCCTGCAATTACCAGATCAGATTGCACAGTTAAATTTCTCACTATGTTATTTCCATAGCTGTTGTTATGGTGTGGGTCAGGACGTATTTGTTGGAGGAATTCCCTGAAGCCTGGTATTTCTCCTCGACGGATGGCAATGCCAAGTGTGCCAGCCAGGTATGGCATGAGGTCAGGGGTCTGGAGGGCAGTAGCAGCTGTCCAAGATTCACTGGCCATCCACTGCAGGCCTGTCACATTCTGCCTCACCACCTGTGTGTCAAAAAAAAAAATAGTAACTCAATAATGCCATGTCAGTTAAGTATTGTCTAGTTAAATACATATATATATATATATATATATATATATATATATATATATATATATATATATATATATATATATATATATACAGAGTTTTGTGTAGTTTGTCTAACTAATTCTACTTTACAACCATGCAAAGAAAAAAGGATGTAAACTATTTAAAAAATATATCTGGTTGTCACAGGCCAATATGTCATTGCGTCTATCACTTTGTTGAATAAAAAAAACAATAATAAAACAGGATGTATAACTTGGGTGTCGCTCAAGCCCAACCTCTTCCATGAGGTTAATCATATAACTCTCATGCGCAAACACAATGACCACATGAGCTGTGGATTTCTTCATCACATCCACGATCCTCCTTAGCTCATCTCTGTCATTGCCCCATGGTAACACCTCTAAGTAAGCAAGACAACCTCCACCAGAGTGTGCCAGGTCAGACTGGAAGGATCGAGCAGCGTGGAGTCCATAGTCATCATCACTGACCAGCAAACCTGCCCAAGTCCAGCCAAAACGCTTCATAATCTGAATCATAGCCTTCACCTGAGTGAATAAAGAGATTAGTTTGCAGGCTGAAATAATCTTTCTGTGGAAAACGCGTTTAAAGTTTTCACATTGAATCATATTTAGTTAATGCATTTCAAGGAATATAACTGTTTGCAGTGTAGAGACATTCTTACTTGTGAATGTTAAACTGTATATTCTTTCATGAACCTTCATTTATCTGATGGATGCTCACCTGGAAAGCATCACTTGGGATTGTCCTAAAGAAGGATGGAAACTTCTGCCGGTCACTCAGACAGGAACATGTGGCAAAATGACTCACCTGTGAAAGACTCAGACTGAAAAGCCTGAAAACATTCAAAGCATTTTCCTGCTCTTTTAATTTGATATTTACTCCTTGTTAAGTAAAAAAAATAAGTGATAGATCGTATCAAAATGATCCAGGAAAATAAATAAAAGGCAAATTGGCAAACTTACCATAGGCACTCTGTACAAACCTAGGACAGATGAGATTGCAATAGAATGTGTAGACGAAGAATCTCCCACAATCCCTATGACCGGAGGGGTTCCTGCACAGGTATCTTCTAATATAAAACGCTCCTCTTGACCACTGACTGCGGATAATCCTGCACGAAATCCAATCCCTAGTTTGAAACAGTTATCATAAAGACTGTATCCCAGAGTCACATTAGGCAGCAGGTTGGAGTTTCTGTTGATCTCATCAATGGCGAAAGCCATTGTCTCAGCCATCCTAAATCCTACAACATCAAAACTAACACAAATACAACTATTAACTATTGAAAAACGCAATTACATTTTTGCTTTTGCTACTTCCCTGCGAGACTCACCCGTGGCAGGTAGGCTGTGGTGGCTCTGAGGTAAAAGACAGGTCAGGAAACACAGAGAAGAAATGGATTCGAAATATACCCCCAAGAACCACATCTCCAGCCTTGTGCATCTCATTTAAATGAAACTGTCCCTGTAACCGGCAAGATGAGGAATAAATAGGGGAGGACACAACTAAAGAAATGTAGGAATACAACAACATGAAATACATGAGTGAGGGCAATTTAATATCTAAAAATCCCCACATGACTTTCCTCCTGTTCATCCCTTTTTTGAGCCCAGTCAGTTTCATTACTGTCAACCTCTTTTATTGACTTGCAGCATTGTTAATCTTAAGCACCACCCAATGGGGTATAAGCAACAGTAGAGGCAGGGCCTAGAATTATGTCATTTCAGATAATTTTGAGCAAGTGGTGGAACAAATACGTCTTCCCATCTAGTTTTCTTATTGATGGAGGAATATATTGTATGTAGCTGGCACACAATAATTTAGATGCTGGGCCGTTTCTGTCTTTTTGGGGGCCCTATGCCAGATGCTGTTTGGTAGCCTTCCTTTAAGAGGAAAATGGGCTAGAGTTATGAAATCCTCTCCCAAATTTAAATCAAACATCTTAAGTTGACCCACCTTGGAATGTTGAACTAATAGAAAATGATAATTCAAGGTAATGTGGATCCTCTATAAGTCAATAAATGAAACTGATGCAGTCTTCCTAAAAAAATTTATATTAAATTGTAAAACATTTTTAAACTTAAACATCCTGGTCTAGTGGTGGTGAAGATGGCCGTGCTGCATGCTGGTCAGAAGGTGCTGAAAGCATCAGTGCTGCTTCCTGGTCCACGGCTCCCAAATATTTCAGAATTGCTCCTGCAAAGACAAAACTCTTCAGGTTACCAAGCAAACCAGCTCCTAAGCAAACATTCATACTAAAACATTGAGTTATGCTAAACTTGTGCAGAAATTCATAATCTGTTTTTATATTAAACATTGTAATATACAGTACAGTGTCTCTTAAAGCATGCACCCAATCAATGTTGTCACTTTCAAATTTGTACAAGTGATATTATATTGTGACCAATATAATTTCTTCAAATTATAATGTCACAATAAGTGTTCTAATAAATGTGGTCTAGAAAGACTACAACTCACTCAGTAGAGTTAACAATAATCCACTCAGAGAAATAATCCACTGCCACAATTGTCCGTAATAATCAACAATAGGCCTAATATGTATTAGAGTTGTTTAGCACACTTCACATTAGAGACCTATAAACTATGGACACACTAACATGGATAAATTAATCATAAAAAATAAATGCCAACGTGCTGGACCTGCTATAATTCACCAGAACGGGTGTCACTTCAGTCTTATGGCATTCACATGTGACATATACATTTTATTTTAGCCATTTCCTAAAGTAAACACTTAAGATAGCTAAAAATTCAGCGTTAAAGCTACCTCCTCCACCCACATCATGAAAATAAACCTTAGCTTTATCCTGTGAGCATTTTTCTTCATCAAGATTCTTCTTCTATCGCCTTGGCTTGCTTGGAACCTCAGCAGAGGTGCTACGAAAAAAATTGCCAGGTAGATTTCACACCTTTTACGTCGGGTCACTCCTCAGATATTGAGGCCGGGTTTGCAACATGAAACAGAACTGTTTAGATGATAGTAGACTGTACTGCAAAAGCGTGTCGGCAAAACATGTTAACCTATTAGAATTTTGTCTATCAAATTTGGGTTTAAAGCCTTCAACTCCCTTCCAGTTGGGATAACTGAAGAAGCCTCCTCGATTAGATGTCATATTTCTTCAAACATGTCCAAGAAATTTAAACAAGTCCAGTTGCCAATGATATAGCACTTAGAATTAACATGACCTGGATGACTGAGAACCTTTATCATTAGTCAGATCCCATTTTACCCATATGACCACATAACACTGTAGTGAGATACCATGCTACCAACATGTGCTTACAGCGGCATTATCAGACCACATAGACTGTTATTTGATAAACATGATGCTATATTTAAAATGATCAGACAAAACGGAGAGCTCAAAGGATAACAGATTTATTTGGACTTTATTTAACATAGTTTTACCTTCTTACAAGTACACACACTATCTTTTCATTTTCTCCTTCGGGAAATTCCTATACGTTGTGAGTTATATGTGACGTAAGTTACCTGCATGATGTAAGTGAACTTGCATCATAATGTTAAAATAGATTGAGTTGACTTTTTTTTTTTTTTTTTTAATTGTATGCAGAAAAAAGGATTCATTCTGTCTCATGAAAATAAGTGCAATTATTATGTTTGGTTTTCCCGAAGCATGATTGCTTTCTTTCTTCTCTTGTCTGTGCAGGAATATGTAATATTTGGGTCCAAACAGTGCCACCAGTGTACCACATCTGGAGGCTAATATGACAAACACCACTACTGAATCTTCATATTTGCCTTGTGAGTTGACATAAGCAGGGACAAAGGCCACCCACACAGCACAGAAGATCAGCATGCTAAAAGTGTTGAGTTTGGCCTCATTGAAAGTGTCTGGAAGATTCCTCACTATGAATGCAATCAGAAAACTTAAGACAGACAGAAAGCCAATATAGCCCAGTATAGTACTGCACACTCATAAACTATCATATCTATTATGTCTTCACCTCCTGGCTTTAAGGCCGGGAACATAGCCATATCCACCATGGTTTTTACCAAAATACAATGAGACACAAAGCACAAAGCTGATCCCAAATGCTACATGTCTCAGCTGGTATGTCCACCGTCTGGGGGTACTGATAGCAGCAGTAAACACAGGAAAAATAACTTAAGGGACAGCATTAGTTGAAAATTCAGTTCTGAATTGTTGGTGCATATCTAAGTTGTGCTTTGTTGATAGGTGAAGATCCCAAGGATGATAGCACGCACATACATTTGCCAAGCAATGGGCCAGCTGTCAAGGAGATACCCAGAGGCTCATGGTAGGACAGAAACTTTGTTTTCTTAGGAACACAGTAGTCACACTGGACGCAGGACCAGAAGTCCTCTGGGCAACTGTTGCACTCCATGGAATCTATGAAAAAAGGAACCAACATGAGATAGAGGAGAAGTACACGAAATACATAGGTGAAAGAAATAAAACATCTAAAATACCCCACATGACTTTCCTCCTGTTCCTGCCTTTTCTGATCCCAGTAAATGTTATTGCTGTCAATGTTACACTTGGTTTGTAGACTATAGACCCAAAAGCAAACAATGAGGCAGGGGGTGGTGTACAAGATAATTTATTGACTTCAGAGGTTTGCAGATGAAGGTCCAAGGTTTAGTCACCATCTAGGAGTGTGGAGAAGGAGGAGAGGTGTGCTCATGCACACTGGTGGTTACTGTGGTGAGTTGAAACTCTGGTGAGCACAGGGTAAGGCTGTTGACTGCAGAGAGGTGGAGAGATGGGCTGCTGGAGCTGGAGACACTGGTTGTAGGAGCACAGAAACGAGAAACATCAGATCTCCAGTTGAGAAACATGAGTACACTACAAATCTTACTAATTGACGATCTAGCTGGAGCCATGAACCGTGTCTAATCAACAAAATCATCTGATATAATGTAGCATGAAGAGCAAGACTTATCAGCAGGCACTAACTGCCAACCTGCAGCAGGTGAGCATGTGTCAGTAGCTCTGGTGAGTGGAAGGCTCCACCCAGCCTCTCAGTGGTCCTCTGCAAGCACAACAGAAAAAGAAAATACCAAGCACAAAAGATCCACCACAGTCTGACAGAACATGACAGTCAACCTCTTTTATTGACTTTCAGAATTGTTTAATCTTAAGCACCACCCAAAGTCGGGTGGGCCTTTAATTTCATTCGAGGCTGACAATGAGAACATGAGACATGAAACAATATGTGTTCCAATCTATTTTTTCTTTGAACTGTATGTTTGAAGTAGGGCAATATTGTAAATCAGTATGATTAGGATATGGAAGCTGCCAAAAATGTTATGTTCCACTATTAGCATTTTAATAGACCTTCTTAGAGGTTATTGCAACACATTACAACATAACTGTATTATAAATAAGAGAGATATCACACATGTCCTGTGCTACTTCAGGTCACACCTTCTTTGGCTGGCTGAACACAATTCCATACTTCTGATGAGGAATTCCAGTCAAATGTAGTTTTTGAATACATGGTAGGAATAGTGGCAAGAGGATATAGCATCTACTGATGTAGTGTTAGTGGTCTGAGCATTGTGGATGCATGTAGCTATATGTTAGTGTCTGTAAAAACATCAGCCTACAAGGAATGCCTGAAGTAGTAACCAGATGTGCACTGAAGGGGTTTGACTTTAGGCACAGTTTTATCAAACTGAGAAACAAATGACCCTGCAAGAGAGTGAAACTACAGAACATTAAACACAACAGGCTATCAAGTAACACAGAAGAAAACCCATCTGTGATTATAGCAGATGCTATAGAATGACTTTATCTAAGTGGGAGTACATTTCATATTAATTTCATTTTCTTCTAGAGAGTTCTGTACATTACATGCATGATATAAATTACAAACGTGACATAAGTGAACTTTGGCATTAATGTTAAAATAAGTCAAGTTGACGTATTTTGTAATGTATACAGAAAAGGTATTCATCTATCTCGTGAAAATAAGTGCAGTTACTAGGTCTGGATTCCCCGACCCATGATTGCCTTCTTTGTGTTCCTCTCTGGTCTCAGCAGGATTATGTAACATTTTGGTCCAAACAGTGCCAGCAAGAGACCAAAACTGGAGGCCAGGATGGCAAATACCTCCACTGCATCTGCATATTTGCCTGGTGAGCTGATATAAGCAGGGACAAAGGCCACCCACACAGCACAGAAGATCAGCATGCTAAAGGTGATAAGATTAGCCTCATTGAAACTATCCGGAAGATTCCTCGCTATAAATGCAATCAGACAACTGAGTAAAGCCAATAAGCCGATATAGCCCAGTAACACTGCAAAACCAATTGTGGACCCAGCTGCACACTCATAAACAATCTTATCATTGTAGTATTGAGTGTTTTTATAAGGAGTTGGGGAGGCAGATACAATCCATGCAGTGCAGATGGCTGCCTGAACAGAAGTGAGAACAATAACTGTCCCTCTCTGCTGCAAAACACCAAACCACTTCAGACTGGTGCCACCTCCTGGCTTGGAGGCCTTGAACACAGCCAGAACCACCATGGTTTTAACCAGAATACATGAGACACAAAGCACAAAGCTGATCCCAAATGCTGCATGTCTCAGCTGGCATGTCCACAGTCTAGGGTAGCCAATAAACAGCAGTGAGCACAGGAAACAAAGTTTAAGTGACACCAAGAGCAGGAAACTCAGTTCTGAATTGTTTGCGCGTACTATGGGTGTGCTATAATGATAAATAAAGATGCCCATAACAATGGCACACATACATGTGCCCAACAAGGAGGCAGCTGTCAAGCCGATACCCAGAGGCTCGTGGTAGGAGAGAAACTCTGTTTTCTTAGGAACACAGTGGTCACGCTGGGGACTGGACCACAAGTCCTCAGGACAGCTGGTGCACTCCATGGCATCTATGAGAAAAGGAACAGACCTTAGATACTCTATATGTTTATGTCTCAATACTGCAATGTTTCAAAAGTTCAAAACCAACTAGTTGTATTGCTGATCTCCCCCTCAGAACAAGGGATGCAGTCAAAACAGCACACAGGTTTCCCTCTCTTTCTGGCCATGCGGGTACCTGGAGGACAGCTTTCACTGCACACTGAGCGCGGTGGCTATACAGAGAAAAATAAGTATCTGTTATTCTTCATTACTTTACACTGTTATAATGAGTTACCCATGGTGTGTCTGAAAAATCAGATTTAACCTTTTTTGATTTGAAGTTCCAGAAGATTTTGTCTTCATCAATTATGAGTTCTTCGCCTTTGACCTCACCCACATTCTGAACTTTAATTCTTCCATCAGGGAGCTGCAGCCAGTTCATGACATCATAGATTGCTAACACATCCCCATTTTCATCAAATGACACTTGATCACCAAATGTTGTGGTGAAGTTGACCTTTTCCAAGTAATACACTAGCTACCATAGAGAGATAAAATGAAGAGGACCAATTAAACCTCAAAGACATACAGACATTAATGGGGTGCCTGGTACCCTCTGGTACTTCTTCAGTTTATTTCCTGACCTAATCAAACAGTTTTCTATTTTTTTTCCCAAATTGCTTTTTCTAACCCTTAAGCTGTCTCTTGGTGGTTGACTAAGTTGTTGGGAGTAAAATATTTCTGTGTTATCATGGTAAACACGGCAGTACACAGAACTAAATTATCAAACTGCATACTACACTTATGAACATCACAACAAGAGCCTATCACTGACCTAATACTATTAATCACTGACATCACCCAGTAGCAGGTCATTTCCTCTCACATTTTGTTCGGCACATTACAATTAGTGATACCACTTTGCAAGAAACACTGAACCCTATGATTTAGTCATGTAACAGATGGAGTATGAAGTGATCTCACACCTGCCATGGCTCCAGTTCTTTCAAATTGCCACAGCTGTGCCCACTGAAAGGCCCTCTCCCTGGTTCACACTTCAGCATGTCATCAAGGGCATAGGCCAGAGCATACACAGCCTTGTACACATTATACTCTTGCCTTAGATCGGAAACATCCAACAATTCAGTCTCCACATCCTCTAGCTTTTCCTGTCCAGTACACAATGTTCCCCCAGCCTCTATCCAATCTGATGGAGGTGGTGCAAATCTACATTGAAATGTGAATTCCCAAAACTGGTTTACCTGAAATATATTCAAAACAGTCTTGGAAATGATGACTAATTATTAATACTGAAATTACCAGATCAGATTGCACAGTTAAACTCTCACCATACTATTTCCATAGCTGTTGTTATGGTGTAGGTCAGGAAGCATTTGTAAAAGGAATTCCCTGAAGCCTGGTATTTCTCCTCGACGGATGGCAATGCCAAGTGTGCCAGCCAGGTATGGCATGAGGTCAGGGGTTTGGAAGACAGTAGCAGTTGTCCAGACTTCAGTGGATATCCACTGCAGGCCTGTCACATTCTGTCTCACCACCTGAGTATCAAATAAAATATATGACTCCATAATGCCAGGTCACTTAAGTATTGTCTAGTCTTCTGAACTGTACAGAGTACACACAAGTGATGTCCTACTTTTTCATACACAGATGCCATCCTTTGTTTTAGACAGTATTTCACGAGCCAAGTGATACACATCATCATAACCAAAGTTGCATATAATTTGTCTGAATCTGATCATGCTCTAAAACCCTGATAACAGGGAATTAAACAAAACGAGGTGTAACCTGTTCAAATAAACATATTTGCCAATATATTATCATAAGTTAAATCTTTCAGTTTGATAAAAAAAAATACAACTTAAGTTGCAGTTCAAGCCTAACCTCTTCCATGAGGTTCATCATGTAACTCTCATGTGCAAACACAATGACTACACGAGCTGTAGATTTCTTCATCACATCCACGATCCTTCTTAGTTTATCTGGGTCATTGCCCCATGGCAGCAACTCAAAGTAGGCAAGACAACCTCCACCAGAGTTTGGCAGGTCAGATTGGAAGGATCGAGCAGCATAGAGTCCATAGTCATCATCACTGACCAGAAGACCTGCCCAACTCCAGCCAAAACGCTTCAAGATCTGAATTATAGCCTTCACCTGAGTGATTAAAGCAATTCATTTTTGCAGGCTGAAACTGTCTTTGTATGGAAAACATGTTAAAAAAAATTCAGCTGGATAATATTTAGTTATTGCATTTCAAGGAATATAACTGTTTTTTGGCAGTGTAGACATGTTCTTTCCTGTGAATGTTTAACTGCACATTCTGTTATGTAGTTCCATTAAGCTGACAGATAGTCACCTGGAAAGCATCACTTGGGATCGTCCTGAAGAAGGATGGATACTTCTGTCGGTCACTTAGACAAGAACATGTGGCTAAGTAACTCACCTGTGAAAGACACAGACTGTATAGCCTGAAAACATTCAAAGCCTTTTCCAGCTCTTTCAATAGTTGATGTTTATTCGATGTTTACATGTGACATTGAATCTGATGTCATATCAGAATGATCTAACAGAATTACTAGAAGGCAAATTGGCAAACTTACCATAGGCACTCTGTACAAACCTAAAACAGGGGAGATGGCAGTAGAATGTGCAGAAAAAGGATCACCCACAATCCCTATGACTGGAGGGGTTCCCGCACAGGTCTCATCTAATATAATCTGCTCCTCTTGACCACTGACTGCGGATAATACTGCACGAAATGCGATCCCTAGTTTGACACAGTTATCGTAAAGACTGTATCCCAGAGTCACATTAGGTAGCAGGTTGGAGTTTCTGTTGATCTCATCAATAGTAAAGGCCATGGTCTGGACCCTCCTAAATCCTACAACATCAAAACTAACACATACACCACTATTAACTATTGAAAATTACAGCATACAATAACGGTGACAACATGAACACATTGCACAAATAGAAAATGTACAATCAAATATGTTGGTTGAATATCAACAATTGATTACAATAAATAAATACAACAGTAGGAAAATTAATAGAAAGAGATATGACTCATGGAATTCATTTTCTCCAGTTTCACTTTTACCACATTCTTGAAAGACTCACCTGTGGCAGGTTGGCTGTTGTGGGTCCGAGGTAAAAGACAGGTCAGGAAGCACAGAGAAGAAGTGGATCCGAAATGTCCCACCTAGAACCACATCTCCAGCCTTGTGCATCTCATTTAGATGAAACCGTCCCTGTAACCGGCAGGAGGAGGAGGCGGACACAACAGAAGAGAAGTTGGAATACAACATGACACACATGAGAGAGAGCAATTTAATATCTAAAAATCCCCACATGACTTTCCTCCTGTTCATCCCTTTTCTGAGCCCAGTCAGTTTCATTACTGTCAATCTCTTTTATTGACCTGCAGCATTGTTAATCTTAAGCACCACCCAATGGGGTATAAGCAAAAGTAGAGGCAGGGCCTAGAATTATGTAATTTCAGATAATTTTGAGCAAGTGGTGGAACAAATACGTCTTCCCATCTATTTTTCTTATTGATGGAGGAATATATTGTATGTAGTTGGCACAATAATTTAGATGCAGTGACGTTTCTGTCTTTTTGGGGGTCCTATGCAAGATGCTCTTTGGTGGCCCCTATTTTGTCAAACTATAATGGATAGATTTCTAATCCTTTTAGGTGATCCACAACGATGCAACAATCTTTTCTTTAAGAGGAAAATTGGCTAGAGTCATGAAATCCTTTCCCAAATTAAAATCAAACATCTTCAGTTGACCCACCTTGGAAAGTTGAACTAATAGAACATGATAATTCAAGGTAAACAATGGGGATCCTCTATAAATCAATAAATGAAACTGATGCAGTCTTCCTAAAAATGTTTATGTTAAATTGTAAAACATTTTTATACTTAAACATCCTGGTCCCATGGTGGTGAAGATGGCCGTGCTGCATGCTGGTCAGAAGGTGCTGAAAGTGTCAGTGCTGCTTCCTGGTCCACGGCTCCAAAATATTTCAGAATTGCTCCTGCAAAGACAAAACTCTTCAGGTTACCAAGCAAACCAGATCCTAAGCAAACATTCATACTAAATAATTGAGTTATGTTAAACTTATTCAGAAATTACAGTACCGTGTCTCTTAAAGCATGCACCCAATCAATGTTGTCACTTTTAAGCAGTTTGACACATTGTACTTGTTAGAGTTTTAAAATGAAGATAAATGGCTGATGAGCACTATATAATATTGAAGGAATATGTTTGTGTATATTTCGTAGGGTATTACAAAATGGACTATATGTGCCTAACTGTTAATACGGTCTTAACCTATGCTCTCTGGGCAGAACTAATGGTCATGTATTGTATAGTTTACTTGAAATTTACTTTAATTTGTGTTATGATGCTTTTTAATAAAACAAAGTAATACATCATAAACATAACTAAACTGTAGTAATGTAATCAAATTTGTACAAATGATATTATGTTGTGACAACATAATTTCAAATTATAATGTCACAATAAGTATTCTAATGAATGTGGTCAGGAAAGACTACAACTCACTCAGTAGAGTTAACAATAGTCCACTCAGAGAAATAATCCACTGCCACAATAGTCCATAATAATTGACAATAGGCCTAATATGTATTAGAGTTGTTTGGCACACTTCACATTAGAGACTTATAAACTATGGTCACACTAAAATTGATAAATTAATCATAAAAAAAATAATGCCAATGCACTGGGCCTGCTATAATTCACCAGAAAGGGTGTCTCTTCAGTCTTATGGCATTCACATGTGACACATACATTTTATTTTTGCCCTGTCCTAAAGTAAACACTCAAGATAGCTAAAATTGCAGCGTTAAAGCTGCATCCTCCAACCCACATCATGAAAATAAACCTTACCTTTATCCTGTGAGCATTTTTATTCATCAAGATTTTTTTTTTTTTTTTTTACTGGATCAGATGAATAGGTTTAATTTGATGCCATGCTGTGGATGACCGGCACCAGTGGCTCAGCACCACTCGCCTCGCCTCTCCTCACTTAGTAGTACTGGTCATCATAGCAATGTGGTAGAGACCAGATCTGACCAGTTGGTAGAGACCAGAACTGACCAATCAGTGGACGTACGTATCGCCTTGGCTTGCTTGGAACCTCAGCAGAGGTGCTACGAAAAAAATTGCCAGGTACATTTCATACCTTTTCCGTTGGGTCACACCTCAGATAGAGGCCAGACTTGCAACTTGAAACAGAAACTGACAAGAAGATACCCAGAGGCTCATGGTAGGACAGAAACTTTGTTTTCTTAGGAACACAGTGGTCACACTGGATGCAGGACCAGAAGTCCTCTGGGCAACTGTTGCACTCCATGGAATCTATGAAAAAAGGAACCACCTTGAGATATCTCTATTTCCACACTACAGTGTTTAAAACCAAATACCAACCAGTCTCATCACTGACCTAAACAGGGGAAGAGACAACACAGGAGAAGTACAGCTCGGGTGAATGGAAGGCTCCACCCAGCCTCTCAGTGGTCCTCTGCAAGCACAACAGAAAAAGAAAATACCAAGCACAAAAGATCCACCACAGTCTGACAGAACATGACAGTCAACCTCTTTTATTGACTTTCAGAATTGTTTAATCTTAAGCACCACCCAAAGTCGGGTGGGCCTTTAATTTCATTCGAGGCTGACAATGAGAACATGAGACATGAAACAATATGTGTTCCAATCTATTTTTTCTTTGAACTGTATGTTTGAAGTAGGGCAATATTGTAAATCAGTATGATTAGGATATGGAAGCTGCCAAAAATGTTATGTTCCACTATTAGCATTTTAATAGACCTTCTTAGAGGTTATTGCAACACATTACAACATAACTGTACTATAAATAAGAGAGATATCACACATGTCGCGTGCTACTTCAGGTCACACCGTCTTTGCCTGGCTGAACACAATTCCATACTTCTGACAAGGATTTCCTGTCAAATGTAGTTCTTGAATACATGGCAGGAAAAGTGGCAAGACGATATAGCATCTATTGATGTAGTGTTAGTGGTCTGAGCATTGTGGATACATGTGGCTATATGTTAGTGTCTGTAAAAACATCAGCCTACAAGGAATGCCTGAAGTAGTAACTAGATGTGCACTGAAGGGGTTTGACTTAGGGTACAGTTTTATCAAATTGAGAGACAAATGACCCTGCAAGAAAGTGAAACTACAGTACACTAAACACAACAGGCTATCAAGTAACACAGAAAAAAACCCATCTGTGATTATAGCAGATGCTGTAGAATGACTTTATCTTAGTGGGAATACATTTCATAATAATTTCATTTTCTTCTGACCGAGAGTTCTGTACATTACATGCGTGACATAAGTTACAAATGTGACATAAGTGAACTTCAGCATTAATGTTAAAATAAGTCAAGTTGACATATATTTGTAATGTATGAGGAAAAATATTCATCTCATGAAGATACGTGCAGTTACTAGGTCTGGATTCCCCGACCCATGATTGCCTTCTTTGTGTTCCTCTCTGGTCTCAGCAGGATTATGTAACATTTGGGTCCAAACAGTGCCAGCAAGAGACCAAAACTGGAGACCAGGATGGCAAATACCTCCACTGCATCTGCATATTTGCCTGGTGAGCTGATATAAGCAGGGACAAAGGCCACCCACACAGCACAGAAGATCAGCATGCTGAAGGTGATAAGATTAGCCTCGTTGAAACTATCTGGAAGATTCCTTGCTATAAATGCAATCAGACAACTGAGTAAAGCCAATGAGCCAATATAGCCCAGTAACACTGCAAAACCAACTGTGGAACCAGCTGCACACTCATAAACAATCTTATCATTGTAGTATTGAGTGTTTTTATGAGGAGTTGGTGAGGCAGATACAATCCAGGCAGTGCAGATGGCTGCCTGAACAGAAGTGAGAAAAATTACCGTCCCTCTCTGCTGCAAAACACCAAACCACTTAAGGCTGGTTCCACCTCCTGGCTTGGAGGCCTTGAATACAGCCAGAACCACCATGGTTTTTACCAAAATACATGAGACACAAAGCACAAAGCTAATCCCAAATGCTGCATGTCTCAGCTGGCATGTCCACAGTCTGGGACGACCAATGAACAGCAGTGAGCACAAGAAACAAAGCTTAAGTGACACCAAGAGCAGGAAACTCAGTTCTGAATTGTTGGCACGCACTATAGGTGTTCTGTGATGATAAATAAAGATGCCCAGGACAACAGCACACATACATGTGCCCAGCAAGGAGGCAGCTGTCAAGCCGATACCCAGAGGCTCATGGTAGGAGAGAAACTCTGTTTTCTTAGGAACACAGCGGTCACGCTGGGGACTGGACCAGAAGTCCTCTGGGCAGCTGGTGCATTCCATGGCATCTATGAGAAAATGAACAGACCTGAGTTACTCTATATTTTAATATTTTGTCTCAAAACTGCTATGCTTAAAGTTAAAAACCAACCTGTTTTATTGCTGATCTCCCCCTCAGAACAAGGGATGCAGTCAAAACAGCACACAGGTTTCCCTTTCTTTCTGGCCATGCGGGTACCTGGAGGACAGCTTTCACTGCACACTGAATGGGGTGGCTACAGAGAGAAAAATAAGTATCTGTTATTCTCCATTACTTTACACTGTTATAATGAGTTATCCATCATGTGTCTGAAATAACCTTTTTTGATTCGAAGTTCCAGAAGATTTTGTCTTCATCAATTGTGAGTTCTTCACCTCTGAAGGCTGACCTCTTGACCTCACCCACATTTTGAACTTTAGTTGTTCCATCAGGGAGCCACAGCCAGTTCATGACGTCATAGATCGCTAAGGGATCACCATTCTCATCAAATGACACTTGATCACCAAATGTTGTGGTGAAGTTGACCTTTTCCAAGTAATACAGTAGCTACCATAGAGAAATGAAAAAAATAAAAAGGACTGGTTAAACCTCACAGACCAAAATCAATAAATGTGACACTTGTATGTGTTTTGTTTTTTCCTAAACTGTTCTAGCAGTTGGCTTCAGGAAATGGTTATTTCAAGCCAAGATTTCTTCACTTTGGTGGTTGACTAGGTATTGAGAGTGAATTTTTTTCTGTCTAATCATGGTAAACATGGGGCACCCAGAATTCAATTATCAAACTGCATACTACACTTATGAACATCACAACAAGAGCCTATCACTGACCTAATACTAGTAATCACTGACATCACCCAGTAGTAGGTAATTTCGTTTCATTATTCGTTCGGCACATTACAATAAGTAGTACCACTTTGCAAAAACATTAAACCCTCTGAATTAATGATATAACAGATGGACTGTAAAGTGATATCAAACCTGCCATGGCTCCAGTTCTTTCAAATTGCCACAGCTGTGCCCGCTGAAAGGCCCTCTCCCTGGTTCACACTGCAGCATGTCATTAAGGGCATGGGCCAGCGCATACACAGCCTTGTACACATTATACTCCTGCCTGAGATCAGAAACATCCAACAACTCAGTCTCCACATCCTCTAGCTTTTCCTGTCCAGTACATAATGTTCCCCCAGCCTCTATCCAACCTGATGGAGGTGGTGCAAATCTACATTGAAATGTGAATTCCCAAAACTGGTTTACCTGAAATATATTCAAAACAGTCTTAGAAATGATGACTAATTATTAGTACTGCAATTACCAGATCAGATTGCACAGTTAAACTCTCACCATACTATTTCCATAGCTGTTGTTATGGTGTAGGTCAGGAAGCATTTGTAGAAGGAATTCCCTGAAGCCTGGTATTTCTCCTCGACGGATGGCAATGCCAAGTGTGCCAGCCAGGTACGGCATGAGGTCCGGGGTCTGGTAGACGGTAGTAGTTGTCCAGGCATCAGTGGATATCCACTGCAGGTCTGTCACATTCTGCCTCACCACCTGAGTATCAAATAACATACATAACTCCATAATGCCATATCACAGAAATAATGTCTTGTCTTCTGAACTGTACACACAAATGATGTCTTACTTGTTTTTTTAAGAGATGCAATCCTTTGATTTACACAGTAGTTTGTGAGCAAAGCGATGATATCATCATATCTACAGTTTGTGTAATTTGTCTGACAACCAGTCATACTTTAAAACAATGCTAAGAGGACACTTAACAAATATGAAGTATTATGTATTAAAATAAATATATTTGTCACAGGCCAATATGTTATTCTAACTTAACTCGTTCAGTTTGATAAATAAATTGAAAAAAAAATAAAAGGTATAATTTAAATTGTAGTTCAAGCCCAACCTCTTCCATGAGGTTCATCATGTAACTCTCATGTGCAAACACAATGACCACACGAGCAGTGGATTTCTTCATCACATCCACGATCCTTCTTAGTTTATCTGGGTCATTGCCCCATGGCAGCACCTCTAAGTAGGCAAGACAACCTCCACCAGAGTGTGCCAGGTCAGATTGCAAGGATCGAGCAGCTTGGAGTCCATAGTCATCATCACTGACCAGCAGACCTGCCCAACTCCAGCCAAAACGCTTCAGGATCTGAATCATAGCCTTCACCTTAGTGAATAAAGAGATTCGGTTTTGTAGTCTGAAATAATCTTTCTATGGAAAACATGTCAAAAAGGTTTAATTTCGGATCAGATTTTGTCGGCGTTTCAAGGAATATCACTGTTTTTACAGTGTAGAGACGTTATCCTTGTGAATGTTTTACGGCACATTCTTTAATGCATCTTCATTTTGCTGATGGATGGTCACCTGGAAAGCATCACTTGGAATCGTCCTAAAGAAGGATGGAAACTTCTGCCGGTCACTCAGACAGGCACATGTGGCAAAATAACTCACCTGTGAAAGACACAGACTGTACAGCCTGAAAACATTCAAAGCCTTTTCTGCTCTTTCAAGATTTGATCGTTACTGTAGGTTCACAAGTTACATTAAATCTGATATAATATCAAAATGATTCAACAGAATTAAGAGAAGGCACATTTGCAAACTTACCATAGGTACTTTGAACAAACCTAAGACAGAGGAGATGGCAAGGGAATGCGTAGAAAAAGGATCACCCACAATCCCTATGACTGGAGGGGTTCCTGCACAGGTCTCATCTAATATAATCTGCTCCTCTTTACCACTGACTGCGGATAATACTGCACGAAATGCGATCCCTAGTTTGACACAGTTATCGTAAAGACTGTATCCCAGAGTCACATTAGGTAGCAGATTGGAGTTCCTGTTGATCTCATCAATTGCAAAGGCCATGGTCTGGACCCTCCTAAATCCTACAACATCAAAACTAACACAAATATCACTGTTAAGTATTGCAAAAATCGCCATACAATAACTGTGACAACATGAACACATTGCAAGTACAAATTTTACGAATAAATTTGTCAGTTGAATATCAACAATTACTTACAATGATTAAATAGATACAACTGCAGTAAATTTACAGAGATAAATATGAGTCATTGAATTTATTTTCTCCAGTTTTTTTTCAACATTTGCCACTTCCCTGAGAGACTCACCCGTGGCAGGTAGGCTGCTGTGGGTCTGAGGTAAAAGATAGGTCAGGAAGCACAGAGAAGAAGTGGATCCGAAACGTCCCACCTAGAACAACATCTCCTGCCTTATGCATCTCATTTAGATGAAACCGTCCCTGTAACCGGCAGGAGGAGGAATAAAGAGGGGACGACTCAACAGAAGAGAAGCAGGAACACAACAACATGAAATACATGAGAGAGAGCAATTTAATATCTAAAAATCCCCACATGACTTTCCACCTGTTCATCCCTTTTCTGAGCCCAGTCAGTGTTATTGCTGACAACCTCTTTTATTGACTTGCAAGCATTGTATAAACTTAAACATCAACCAATGGCCCACAAGGAGGAGTTGGGGAAGGGCCTAAAATTTCTGGTCACTGTATTTCACAGTATGTTCATAACATGTAACAAGCCCTACTTTGCATCAAATTGGACACACACAATACACCAATAACATTTAAAAAATGTACTTTGTATGAAATTAGACAAAAACAATATGCTAATAAGACGTAACAAGACATACTTTGTATGAAATTAGACAAAAACAATAAGCTTATAAGAAGTACTAAGCTGTACTTTGTATGATTTTAGACAAAATGAATATGCTAATAAGATGTAAAAAGCCACACTTTCTCTCAGATTAGACAACTAGAAAGTTATACTGTAATTAGACACAAATTATGCTGTAATCACAAACCGCATATAAAGGCTTATTACTTAAAATATAGGCTAGTATACTTAAACACTATTATACCAACTTATACTGTAATTACAAACCAAATTGGAGATCCTAATACACTATTAGACACCATTTTACAAGATCTTAGTCTAAAATCCAAGTCCAAAATATGCTAGTTAGACACTATTCTACCCTCACTACCAAATTATACATTTAATGCTACCAACATCGGCCTATAGCTTAATTAGACAAATGTACTGCCATATTATATCGGACATAGCCTTCATAATAGTCGAACAAAACACACAGAGTTAGGAGGAAAATACATTTATTTGAGTTTTATTTAACATAGTTTCACTTTCTTACAGAGCCATTTATTGATCATTAGAAGAACGGTACCTTAAGTCCAACCACATTGGTTCACATCTGGTCACTACTATGCACGTTCCTGGTAACATGGATGTTCTCTGGAGTCTTGTGGAGTTTGTAGGTGGCTTCCTTGACTAGGGATATCCCGATCAAGTTTTTTTTTTTACCCCAATCCTGATCTGAGTCCTTTAATATTTAGTATGTGCTTGTACTGAGTCCCGATCCAATACTTAGCCTTAACCAATATTATCCTGGATAATACAGTTGCATTAAGAAATAAAGAACCTGCATTCCTTAATAGTTTTTTTGTATTTTGTTGAAACAAAGTGTATACTTTCTTATGGCTCTTTCTTATTCTGCATATGCTATTGCAACATTGACCAACCACCTTCCACCTTCAATACACAGTATTGACATTAAAAACAACATATACAGCAGACAATATGCAAAACTATACACCGTATACAATAAGATGGTTAGGAGTTCCAAGAATAACATTAAATACCAAGCAAAGCGGAACTTAGTGGATTTTTAAGGTGCAAGATATGAGAGATAAGGTGCAGGTTTAGTTACAGTGATCAAATTTAAATAATACTAGGTAGGAATGATTTCCTGTGCCGTTCTTTAAGGCAGTGGGCTTGAATGAGTCTGTTGCTGAAGCTGCTCTTTTGCTTGTTCAGAGTTTTGTGGAGGGAGTGAGAGACACTGTCCATCATCAACAGCAGTTTTGCCAGCATCCTGTCCTCATCATCTCCTCCAGGGTGACAAGCTTAGAGCCAGCAACAGACTCATAGAACATCTGGAGCATCCAGTTGCAGACATTTGAAGGACCTGAGCCTCCTCAGGAAGTAAAGCTGGCTCAGGCCCTTCTTGTAGACTGCCTCTGTGTTTGTAGTCCATTCCAGTTTATTGTCCAGCACCACACTCAGGCATTTATAGGTATCCACCATGTCAACGTCTGTCCCACCAATGCAGACTGGAGAGGGTAGGGGCTTGTTCCTCCTGACATCCACCACCATGTCTTTTGTCTTCGCTGCATTCACCTGCCGGTGGTTCGCCCATACCCCTTAACAAAATTGCAGACCAGGTCCTTGTACTCATCCTCCCTCCCACCCTCTACACGCCCCACATTGGCTGTGTCCTCAGAGAATTTCTGCAGATGACATGACTCGCTGCGGTACTTAAAATCTGCAGTCTAGGTGGTGATGAGGAAGGGAGACAGCATGTTGACAGAACCGATGTTTCTGATCAGATGGTCAGACACACAGTTTTGTAATCTCATCTCTGGCTCATGTGACGAAGGGAGAATCCACCTGTATGTTCTCCAGTTTGGCCTTCAGCAGCTTGGGCTGGATGGTGTTAAAGGCGCCGGATAAATCGGAGAAGATGATCTGGACCAAGGTGTTGGGTCTATCCAGGGAGGAGTAGGCTTCCTGCAGCAGGTAAATGATTGCGTCATCAACCCCTCTGAAGGTGGAGGTTCAGGTGCTGGAGTACTTCACAGAGCTGGTCGGCACAGGCGTTCAACACAGGAGGGTTGATGCAGTCAGGTCCAGCAGCTTTTCTCTGATTGAGCCTCTCCAGCTCTATCCTCACCTGGCTGACTGTGATGTTAAGTCCAGTCTGGGGGCTGGGGGTGGTGCAGAGTGGTGACTGCTGCACGAGTTTGTAGGCAGCAGTGGGGAAAGTGCAAGAGCCCCGGGGGAGGGTGGTGTGAGAAACTCTGTGGTGGGGGCCAGCAGGGAGGTGGGGGGTGGGGGAGAAGGAGGTGGTTAAAGCTGGTGTTCACTGCGGGGGTTGATGTGAGGCTGTGGAGCTGTGGGGGGGGGGTTGTATCCAGAGTTGGTTGCTCAGAGGAGCAGCAGGGGCGCTGCTGGGGGAGCTGGAGTCGAACCTGTTGAAAAACAAGTTTAACTCATTTGCACGTTATTCGTTTCCCTCAGCTGTTCCTCCACCTCTCCTCTGGAAGCAGGTGATCTCTCTCATTCCCCTCCATACATCCATGGTGTTATTGTTCTCCAGTTTTAACTCCAGTTTTCTCCTGTAGTTTTCCTTACTCTCCCTGTTGCTGTGTTTTAGTTCTCTCTGAACACGCTGTGTCTGTGAAACACATGATACTGGACTCTCTGTTCTCCTGCTGAGAAGCGCTTCCAATTCATCCATCTTATTTGCCAGGGACCTAACGTTTCCAGTGATGACTGCCGGGATGCAGGGTTTAAACTGCCTACTCTTCCTTCTCCATTTAACCCCCACTCTGCAGCCTCGCCATCTCCTCCTTAGCTCCTTCGGTACTGTCGGTCTCTCCCCGGCAAAGAGGGCTTAGGGCCTCAAGGCGATCAGCTGGTCGCGACTGTAAACAATCCTGGCTGTAGAGCAGGCACGGCTTCCAGTCACCAGGAGAGACCAAAGCACGAAAAAGTAACTAGAAGATATCCAAACTGTTGGAGAAGCATCTTGATGTGTGGATAGTGTTTATCCACAGCACAGAGTACAAACAATAATAATAAAGCAAGTTAAAACACAATAAAAACTACAAAGTACCGGGAGCTGCTACTATAGGCTGCCACTTGGCACAGTGCCATCTAGGATCAGTGGATTCTGGTAATTCCACTGATATTCCTAGGAGTCAAAAGCTCCAGGTGACAAAGATGACCCTGATCCTCTATTACAGAGATTAGCTGGTTATCCAGTGCGATTAATTCAGTTACCTTCTCTGTAATATTTCTGGCCATGTCTTGAGGATATTTTTCTGTCCTTTTGAAAGTATCCGCAAGTGTTTGTTGCTTTGGTGTCTTTGCCTGTATTGCTTGAGTGAACCCCTTGTGTTCTTTGAGTGTTTGTTTCTTAAATGCCGTATCAAATGTGTCACTTAGCTGCTGGTGGACCAGCATAATGAAACTGGTCCACCAGTAAGGTCGCATTTATAGTACTGACCTACCAGCATAGTCTTGCTGGTGAAGCTGGTCACCAGCATCCAATCACCAGCATCCCATGCTGGTGCTGGAATGCTGGTTAACAGCATCCCATGCACCAGCATGGAAAGTTCCCTGCCCCACCTGTGCCTGAATCCTGTTCAATCAGCATCTTGATTTGCCACACCTGTCAGGTGGATGGCAAAGTATTGCATTTCTATTTTTGCATTTCTATTTAGTGCAGTATTTACAGTTTGTTTCGGGTGCCCTCAAATGACCCCAAAATCTTGCAGGTTTGAAGCTTGTGTTCAATAAACTTGGTGGACTGTGACAACCTCACTGACTCTGTATCCTGTATTGGGCTTTCATAGCCAACTTCACTCCTCCTCATACTCTGCAATATGAAATAAGTTGTAGACACATCCCATGCTGGTCATTCTAACCGGATTCTAACCCGACTTGTTAACCTGACTAAGGGTGGTGTCAAATGCCTTACAACAAGCCTGCCAGACCTGAGATGTGAACTGGGGACTGTGATCCGAGATGATATCAGCAGGAAGGCCATGGGGCTGGAAGACATGGTGGGTGAGTAGGTTGACAGTTTCAGAGGCAGGTCCACCTTAACTCACCTCCATGGTGCACACAGTAGACAGTAGATGCAAATTTGTTTTTGAACCCGGCGCTGACGTTCCTCCAGGTTCAAGCGGGTCCTCCCCGCTTGCATAGGATCCTCTGGGACAGCAAGAGGTGCTCTGGGAATTTAGGTGGGGAGAGCTAGTTGGTCTACAGCTGGTAGATGCCCTCTCGCTCAGTCTCTCCCTCAGCCGATTATCTAGGTGGATGACTGGCGATATGAGCTGAGTGAGATATGCTGGTTCTTCTATTGACACTAACTCTCTGAAAGACCTTCCTTAAATGAACTTATCAGTGCATGCTCACTCAAGCCATTCTCAGCTGCCAAAATGCAGAAATCAATAGAGTAGGGTAAATGCCACTGACTGTGAGTCCTGGCTGAATAGCCCTCTGGCTTCCTCAGACCCTGTGCCAGGTGCAATAGCAATAAAAAACATGACATGAAACTTAATAGTTGCTAAATCTGCCTCCCTCAAACCCACTCCCCACATATGAGGTATAGAGTAAGTCCATGACCCCCTGAAGCATCTGCTTGTGTCTTCTCACTGAGGCACCTTGTGCGATAAGAGACTTGTGGATGGATGACCAAATGATTCTGTCACGCTTGGTTAGTAGATTATAGACCCAAAAACAGACAATGAGGCAGGGTGTGGTGTAAAAGGTAATTTAATGACTTCACAAGGGATTTGGTGAAGGTGAGGAGAGTCCCAGGCTGAGTCTCTGTCTGGAAGTGTGAAGGAGGAGCTCTCTCACGGGGGCGCTGGATGGTTAGCATGGTGAGTTGAAACTCTGGTGAGCGCAAGGTAAGGTTGTTGGCTGCAGATGTGCAGAGTGTTGGGCTACTGGAGCTGGAGACACTGGTAGTAGGACTATAGTTGAGCACTGGAACCAGAGAAACAGGAGAAATAGTAGATCTCCAGGTAAGAAACACTGGCGTAATCATTTGGTATCAGGTATTGTGGAGAGCAAGGCTTATCAGCAGATGCCGATTGCCGACCTGCTGCAGATGAGCATGTGTCAGCTGCTCCAGTGAGTGGAGGACCCCACCCAGTCTCTCAATGCACCTCTGCAAGCACAAAAGAAGAAGAAACAAACACCAAACACAAAATATCCACCACAGAATCTGACAGAACATGTCACTCAACCTCTTTTATTGACTTGCAACATTGTTTAATCTTAAGCTCCACCCAAAGTCAGGATGGGGCTTTAATTTAGTTTCATTTATGGTTGATTATGAGAACGCTAAGACACTTGGTGAAAAAATATGTGTTCCGATATATTTTTTCTTTGAACTGTCAGTTTGATGGAGGGCTATATTATACATCTGTACGATTAGGCTATGGAAGCTGCCAAGAATTTTATTTTCTACTATTAGCACCCCAATAAACCTTATTAGAGGTTCTGACAAACATTTCAAGTCAAATGTAGTTCTTAAAAACATGGCAGGAAAAGTGTCAAGAGGATATAGCATCAACTGATGTAGTGTTAGTGGTCTGAGCATTGTGGATGCATGTGGCTCTATATTATTGTGTGTGGAGAACATCAGCCTACAAGGGGTGTGTGAAACATGACCAGATGTGAACTGAAGGGGTTTGACTTAGGGCAGAGTTTTATCAAACTGAGAAACAAATAGCCCTGCAAGAAAGTGAAACTACAGTATGTTAAACACAACAGCCTATCAACTAACACCAAGGAAACCCATCTGTGATTATAGCAGATGCTTTATCTAAGCAAAAATGCATTTTATATTCATTTGATTTTCTGCTGGCTGAAAGAAATATACATTACATGCATGATATAAATTAATAACGTGACATAAGTGAACTTCGGCATTAATGTTAAAATAAGTCAAGTTGACGTATTTTGTATTGTATACAGAAAAGGTATTCATACCTATATACGGTATGAATACCCTCTCTGTATACAATACAAAAATATGTCAACTAAATGAATTCATCTATCTCATTAAAATAAGTGCAGTTACTAGGTCTGGATTCCCCGACCCATGATTGCCTTCTTTGTGTTCCTCTCTGGTCTCAGCAGGATTATGTAACATTTGGGTCCAAACAGCGCCAGCAAGAGACCAAAACTAGAGGCCAGGATGGCAAATACCTCCACTGCATCTGCATATTTGCCTGGTGAGCTGATATAAGCAGGGACAAAGGCCACCCACACAGCACAGAAGATCAGCATGCTAAAGGTGATAAGATTAGCCTCATTGAAACTATCTGGAAGATTCCTCGCTATAAATGCAATCAGACAACTGAGTAAAGCCAATGAGCCAATATAGCCCAGTAACACTGCAAAACCAATTGTGGACCCAGCTGCACACTCATAAACAATCTTATCATTGTAGTACTGAGTGTTTTTATGAGGAGTTGGCGAGGCAGATACAATCCAAGCAGTGCAGATGGCTGCCTGAACAGAAGTGAGAAAAACAACTGTCCCTCTCTGCTGCAAAACACCAAACCACTTCAGACTGGCGCCACCTCCTGGCTTGGAGGCCTTGAATACAGCCAGAACCACCATGGTTTTTACCAAAATACAAGAGACACAAAGCACAAAGCTGATCCCAAATGCTGCATGTCTCAGCTGGCATGTCCACAGTCTAGGGTAGCCAATAAACAGCAGTGAGCACAGGAAACAAAGTTTAAGTGACACCAAGAGCAGGAAACTCAGTTCTGAATTGTTGGCACGTACTATGGGTGTGCTATGATGATAAATAAAGATGCCCATAACAACAGCACACATACATGTGCCCAGCAAGGAAGCAGCTGTCAAGCCGATACCCAGAGGCTCATGGTAGGACAGAAACTCTGTTTTCTTAGGAACACAGTGGTCACGCTGGGGGCTGGACCAGAAGTCCTCAGGACAACTGGTGCACTCCATGGCATCTATGAGAAAAGGAACAGACCTGAGATACTCTATGTGTTTATATTATTTCTGAATACTGCAATCTTTCAAAAGTTCAAAACCAACTAGTTATATTGCTGATCTCCCCCTCAGAACAAGGGATGCAGTCAAAACAGCACACAGGTTTCCCTCTCTTTCTGGCCATGCGGGTACCTGGAGGACAGCTTTCACTGCACACTGAGCGGGGTGGCTGTAGGGAGAAAAATGAGCATCTGAATCTGTTATTCTCCATTACTATACACTGTTATGATGAATTATCAATTACGTGTCTGAAAAATGAGATATAACCTTTTTTGATTCGAAGTTCCAGAAGATTTTGTTTTCATCAATTGTGAGTTCTTCACCTTTGAAGGCCGACCTCTTGACCTCACCCACATTCTGAACTTTAGTTCTTCCATCAGGGAGCCACAGCCAGTTCATGACATCATATATTGCTAACACATCCCCATTTTCATCAAATGACACTTGATCACCAAATGTTGTGGTGAAGTTGACTTTTTCCAAGTAATACACTAGCTACCATAGAGAGATAAAATGAAGAGGATCGATTAAACCTCAAAGACATAAAGAAATTAATGGAGTGCCTGGTACCCTCTGGTATTTCTTTAGTTTATTTCCTGACCTAATCCACCAGTTTGCTTCAACAAATTGCTATTTCCAACCCTTAGGCTGTCTCTTTGGTGGTTGACTAAGTTGTTGGGAGTAAAATATTTCTGTGTTATCATAGTAAACACGGTGGTACACATAATTAAATCATGACACTGCATACTGGACTTGAATGAATATATCAAAACAAAAACCTATCACTGAGCAAATAATATTAATCACTGACATCACCCAGTAGTGGGTAATCTCCGCTCACTGTTTGTTCGGCACATTACAATTAGTGATATCACTTTGCAGGAAACACTGAACCCTATGATTTAGCCATGTAACAGATGGAGTATGAAGTGATATCACACCTGCCATGGCTCAAGCTCTTTCAAATTGCCACAACTGTGCCCGCTGAAAGGCCCTCTGCCTGGTTCACACTTCAGCATGTCATCAAGGGCATAGGCCAGAGCATACACAGCCTTGTACACATTATACTCTTGTCTGAGATTGGAAACATCCAACAACTCAGTCTCCACATCCTCTAGCTTTTCCTGTCCAGTACATAATGTTCCCCCAGCCTCTATCCAACCTGCTGGAGGTGGTGGGAATCTACATTGAAATGTGAATTCCCAAAACTGGTTTACCTGAAATATATTCAAAACAGTCTTAGAAATGATGACTAATTATTACTACTGCAATTACCAGATCAGATTGCACAGTTAAACTCTCACCATACTATTTCCATAGCTGTTGTTATGGTGTAGGTCAGGAAGCATTTGTAAAAGGAATTCCCTGAAGCCTGGTATTTCTCCTCGACGGATGGCAATGCCAAGTGTGCCAGCCAGGTATGGCATGAGGTCAGGGGTCTGGAAGACACTAGCAGTTGTCCAGGCTTCAGTGGATATCCACTGCAGGCCTGTCACATTCTGTCTCACCACCTGAGTATCAAATAAAATACATGACTCCATAATGCCAGGTCACTTAAGTATTGTCTAGTCTTCTGAACTGTACACAGTACAAACAAATGTTGTCTTACTTTTTCATGCACAGATGCCATCCTTTGTTTTGGACAGTATTTCATGAGGAAAGTGATACATACCATCATAACAAAAGTTTTGTATAACTTGTCTGAATCTGATCATGCTTTAACCCTGATAACAGGACATTAAACAAAAAGAGGTGTAACCTATTCAAATTAACATATTTGCCAATATGTTTTTGCAACTTAAATCTTTCAGTTTTATTAAAAAAAAATACATCTTAAGTTGCAGTTCAAGCCTAACCTCTTCCATGAGGTTCATCATGTAACTCTCATGTGCAAACACAATGACCACACGAGCTGTAGATTTCTTCATCACATCCACGATCCTTCTTAGTTTATCTGGGTCATTGCCCCATGGCAACAACTCAAAGTAGGCAAGACAACCTCCACCAGAGTTTGGCAGGTCAGATTGGAAGGATCGAGCAGCATGGAGTCCATAGTCATCATCACTGACCAGCAGACCTGCCCAAGTCCAGCCAAAACGCTTCAAGATCTGAATTATAGCCTTCACCTGAGTAAATAAAGAGATTCATTTTTGCAGGCTGAAACTGTCTTTGTATGGAAAACATGTCAAAAATATTTCAGCTGGATAATATTTAGTTATAGCATTTCAAGGAATATAACTGTTTTTTTTTTGTTGTTGTTGTTGTTGTTTTTTTGTAGTGTAGACACATTCTTTCTTGTGAATGTTTATCTGCACATTCTATTGTGCAGTTCCGTTAAGCTGACAGATAGTCACCTGGAAAGCATCACTTGGGATCGTCCTGAAGAAGGATGGATACTTCTGTCGGTCACTTAGACAAGAACATGTGGCAAAATAACTCACCTGTGAAAGACACAGACTGTATTGCCTGAAAACATTCAAAGCCTTTTCCAGCTCTTTCAATATTTGATGTTTACTTGATGTTTACATGTGACACTGAATCTGACATCATCTTAGAATGATCCAACAGAATTACTAGAGGGCAAATTGGCAAACTTACCATAGGCACTCTGTACAAACCTAAGACAGAGGAGATGGCAATAGAATGTGCAGAAAAAGGATCACCCACAATCCCTATGACTGGAGGGGTTCCTGCACAGGTCTCATCTAATATAATCTGCTCCTCTTGACCACTGACTGCGGATAATACTGCACGAATTGCAATCCCTAGTTTGACACAGTTATCGTAAAGACTGTATCCCAGAGTCACATTAGGTAGCAGGTTGGAGTTTCTGTTGATCTCATCAATAGTAAAGGCCATGGTCTGGACCCTCCTAAATCCTACAACATCAAAACTAACACATACACCACTATTAACTATTGAAAATTGCAGCATACAAATACGGTGACAACATGAACACATTGCACAAATAAAAAATGTACAATCAAATATCAACAATTGCTTACAATAATTAAGTAGATACAACAGTAGGAAAATTAACAGAAATAGATATGACACATGGAATTCATTTTCTCCAGTTTCACTTTTACCACATCCCTGAAAGACTCACCCGTGGCAGGTAGGCTGTTGTGGGTCCGAGGTAAAAGACAGGTCAGGAAGCACAGAGAAGAAGTGGATCCGAAATGTCCCACCTAGAACCACATCTCCAGCCTTGTGCATCTCATTTAGATGAAACCGTCCCTGTAACCGGCAGGAGGAGGAATACAGAGGGAAGGACACAACAAAAGAGAAGTAGGAATACAACATCATGACATACATGAGAGAGAGCAATTTAATATCTAAAAATCCCCACATGACTTTCCTCCAGTTCATCCCTTTTCTGAGCCCAATCAGTTGTATTGCTGTCAACCTCTTTTATTGAATTGCAGCATTGTCTAATCTTAAACACCAACCAATGGGCTATAAGGAGGAGTTGGGGAAGGACCAAAAATGTCTGTAACTTTAGATTGATTTTGATCATACTAAGACAAAGGGTAGAATGCTGTCTTCCCATCTATTTTACTCTGCACCATATTTTTCATGACAGCACACAACATTGTTTGGCTTGACGCATAGCAAAAGCAACATGTTGCAACAATATATATTTTATTAAAGATCTATTGCCAGTTCTGGGACCTATAATGTTAAATATTTTTGTTCCTGTGATTAGGCTTCTGCTTATGGAATCAAATGTTTTAGTGTTTTTCTTTTTATTGCAAATTATCTGGTACGGCCTGCTCACTTCCAAGTCACCATGGTGGAAAAAGGCATTGAAAAATACATTTTATACTTGTCATGTCTTTGAAGGCTACATTCAAGAAGGTATAAGTCTTGTGATTCAAATTACTAAGCCTACACTACAAAAGTATTTATTTCTTTATATATTCCACAATATATCACAGTTTTGCTCTTCCTGTGCATCTTCCGAAGTATCTTCATGGGCCCTGGAAACAGTATAGGGGTCACTGGTGTCATCACACGCTACTTTTGTCACACACACATACCAAGCTTTTGCCATGGGTAGTCACCAGGTTTGCAGTAATCGAGAGGAATGAAGGAATATGATAGGTAAAGTAAGTATGTTCAGTCATGATGCTATTGTTTATGTAAGCACGACTTTAACTGCGGTGTTTGTTTACTGCCAGAAGTGATATGAGTCGGAGCTGGGGTGAAGCTGAAGTGAGGTAAATGCTTGGTGTGTTTTATGTGTATATAAATTTTGGTGGCTGCAATAAATTGCGTTGTTAAATTGTATGTGGACGAGGAGCAGAAGTGTAGATTGACCTTGTTGTGCAGTATATTTTTTATTTTTTCATATGCAATTTTCTAATGAAACGGTGCCAGAAGATACAAGATTGTGCACCAGTCAGAGCTGGCCCATAGACAGTATAGTATGTATTATTTCAAAATATTACATAAGCCCACAGCAACATAACGTAATAGCAACGACTATTAAATAATGGCAAGGCCTTTTTTCTGGGTTCCTGACTGGTTGCACTGTACCTGTCCTCTGTGAGCGGGATGGGTTGAGAGGCGAGCTGCCTGAATCTGCCTGGACCGAGACCCCAAGACCAAGGGAGAGAATTGCTTACACTGTAGCGGAATCACAACATCCCAAAGACTGAAGCCATCCAGCGCCCAGTGAAGGAAAGGAAGGAAAGAAGAGGAAGACGTGAAGAAGATACAGGTACAGTAATGTCAATGTGTTGAAGCAAAAGGAAATTAATAGTCTAATGCATCGTAATTACCATTGTTGGAGCAGAGTGTTAACCTGCTAGCTTACTTTGGACAATAGCAGCATTGTTTAATAATCAATAAATAGCTGAGTCAACGTGTGTTAATGTTATTCCACCTTAAATTCATCAGGGACATTTGGAAAGCTAATGTTAGGCCTGTTCTGGTGATATTTTATAGGTGTCTTTCCTGTTCGTAAGTCAGTTAAAATGCTATTAGTTTTCCATCCTCTTTGTAATAGGGTCTTTGTAAGCAGTCACAGTTTATGTTTGTTAAAGTTTACATCGGTGTTAAAGTGCAGTTGATTATTGTTAATACTCTAAACGTTATCTTCCCCATATCATTCATAGGTGAAATATATATATATATATATATATATATATATATATATATATATATATATATATATATATATATATATATATATATATACACACTGCACTTGCATTCTGGTTAGACTGAATTGTATTGCCATGACAAAGTTGAATGAATCTCATCACACTTTAATTATTATTATTATCATTATAATTATTTTTTAATAAAATGTAACATCCAGGGTCACATATACTTCTCTTCTCTTTTCAGATGCACTTTTAAAATATTTCATCATCACCCCAGTGACGTAGCATCAGGTGCTCCTGTACCCCTACCTAAGCACAGCAGAGTGACACAGCATTAGGACCAAAGGCTGCACCAATAGACCTGCTGACTGGCCATCTCTTGTAACTGACTGAGGGGGGTGCTGTCTAAGATCTTTGCTAGGCCACCAAATTTCTCAGGGCTGGCACTGGTACCAGTCGAGCAACAGCCTATTCTTTTGAACACCAAGGGACTGTAACATGTTCTCTATAGGTTATTTGGCCATTTTAATATAAAGTAACTAAATGTAGTGTACTCTATGCAGACAGTAATATTGTGAGGTAATATATTTCTTACATATGAAAATAACTAGTAATATGTAATATCTTGCAGTTTGAAAGTAACTTTGCCAAGACTGCCAGACAACAGACTGTCTTTCGATAAGTGTACTGTGAACAGTGCAGTAACATTGAGGTAAGGAAGCTGTTAAGATACTGCAATTTTATTTTCTCCTATTAGCACCTTAATAGATTTGCTTAGGGGTTAATTTGCAACACATCATAACAGTACTGCAAATTAAAATGAAAACCATCTTCATTACCTTCCTGTTAGATCCTTTCTTAGAGGTGAATTTGTCATACATTGAAACAAAACAGTGCTGCAAAATTAAATAAAAAACATCTTTATTTCACACCTGTTAGATCCTTTGAGATTTTCTCAGAGACTAAGTTCTACACCTCACAACAGAACTGTAACATAAATTAGAGCGATGATACATATCTGTTATTTCAGACACACCTATTTGGCAAGCCCTGAGCAACTATATAATTCTGACAAGTCAACTATAGTTCTAAAATGCATAGCATGAAAAGTGGCAATAACATATATTATCAGCTGATTTATATAAGTGGTCTGATCATTGTGGATGTGTGTGGCTATATGTCAGTATGTACAACCTCCTGCAAACTGTGGAGAATATCAGCCTACGAGGGATGTGTGAAGTGAAGACAAGATGGACGGATGTGTTCTAACTTAGGGCATATATTTCTTATTATTTTTATCATTATTATTAGTGTATTTATGACCTCCTATAAACTGTGAAGAACATCAGCCTATGAGGGATGTGGGAAGTAGGGACCAGATGTGGAACAATGAAGGAACAACATATGACCCTGCAATCAAGTGAAACTTTGTTAAACACAACAGTCTTTAATTACACTAACAAAAACCCATTGATTGTTATATAAGATGCTGTTGAATAACTTTTTATAAGCAATGTGACATTTCATATTCTTTTCACATTCCTTTGGGTGAAATCCTCTATGTCACATACATCATATAAGTTACCTATGTGACACAAGCTACCTACGTACACTTCCTTTGTGACAGAAGAGAACATATGTGATGTAAGTGAACTAACATTAAAAAATGAATCGAATTGTCTTTTTCTTGTATTTTACATAGAAAAATGTTTTATTCTGTCTCATGAAGACATTGAAGTGAAGTTACGAGGCCTGAACTTCCCGACCCATGATTGCCTTCTTTGTGTTCCTCTCTGGTCTCAGCAGGATTATGTAACATTTAGGTCCAAACAGTGCCACCAAGAGACCAAAACTAGAGGCCAGGATGGCAAATACCTCCACTGTATCTGCATATTTGCCTGGTGAGCTAATATAAGCAGGGACAAAGGCCACCCACACAGCACAGAAGATCAGCATGCTAAAGGTTATAAGTTTGGCCTCATTGAAACTATCCGGAAGATTCCTTGCTACAAATGCAATCAGAAAACTGAGGGAGGCCAATGAGCCAATATAGCCCAGTAACACTGCAAAACAAACTGTGGACCCGACTGCACACTCATAAACAATTTTATCATTGTAGTAGTGAGTGTTTTTATGAGGAGTTGGGGAAGCTGATACAATCCAGACAGTGCAGACTGCTGCCTGAACAGAAGTGAGAACAATAACTGTTCCTCTCTGCTGTAAAACACCAAACCACTTAAGGCTAGCTCCCCCTCCTGGCTTAGAGGCCTTGAATACAGCCAGAACCACCATGGTTTTTACCAGAATACATGAGACACAAAGCACAAAGCTGATCCCAAATGCTGCATGTCTCAGCTGGCATGTCCACAGTCTGGGACGACCAATAAACAGCAGTGAACACAGGAAACATAACTTAAGTGACAGCAAGAGCAGGAAACTCAGTTCTGAATTGTTGGCACGTACTATGGGGGTTTTATGATGATAAATGAAGATGCCCATAACAAAAGCACACATACATGTGCCCAGCAAGGAGGCAGCTGTCAAGCCAATACCCAGAGGCTCCTGGTAAGACAGAAACTCTGTTTTCTTCGGAACACAGTGGTCACCCTGGGGGCTGGACCAGAAGTCCTCAGGACAGCTGGAGCATTCCATGGCATCTATGAAAAAATTAACAGACCTGAGATCATCTATATGTTAATATTATATCTCAAAACTACAGTGTTTAAAGTTAAAACCAACCAGTGCCATTACTGATCTTCCCCTCAGAACAGGGGATGCAGTCAAAACAGCATACAGGTTCCCCCTTTTTTCTGGCCATGCGGGTACCTGGAGGACAGCTTTCACTGCACACTGAGCGGGGTGGCTATAAGGAGAAAAGTAGATATCCATCATCATACACAACTTTACACTACTATAATGAGTTATCCATGGGGTGTCAGAAATAACCTTTTTTGATTGAAAGTTCCAGAAGATTTTGTCCTCATCAATTGTGAGTTCTTCACCTTTGAAGGCTGACCTCTTGACCTCACCCACATTTTGAACTTTAGTTGTTCCATCAGGGAGCCACCGCCAGTTCATGACATCATAGATAGGTAAGGCATCACCATTCTCATCAAATGACACTTGATCACCAAATGTTGTAGTGAAGTTGACCTTTTCCAAGTAATACACTAGCTAAATAGAGATATGAAAAATGATGATGAAAAACTAAAGAGGACAGATTAACTTTCAAAGACCTAGAACATGTTTTGTGGTGCCCAACCCTCCTGTATCCATTTTATGCTTCCCTAACCTATTCCTGCAGTCGGCATCTAGTATTTGCATCTTCCAATCCAGAAAATGTCACTGCCTGTGGTTGACTAGGTTTCTGAGGGTTACAAAATATTTCTGTATGATCATGATAAAAATGAGGGTAACCACTAACCAATTTTCAAATTGCATACATGTAAGCACATATAAAAACAAAAACCTATCATGGTGCTAATAAAACCATCAACTGTGATCACCTGGTAGTAGGTAATTTCCTCTCTCTATTTGTTCAGCACATTATAATAAGTAGTACCAATTTACAAGAAACACTACACTATATTATGTAATCATATAACAGATGGACTGTAAAGTGATCTCACACCTGCCATGGCTGCAGTTCTTTCAAATTGCCACAGCTGTGCCCACTGAAAGGCCCTCTCCCTGGCTCACACTGCAGCAGGTCATCAAGGGCGTAGGCCAGAGCATACACAGCCTTGTACACATTATACTCCAGCCTGAGATTGGAAACATCCAACAACTCAGTCTCCACTTCCTCTAGCTTTTCCTGCCCAGTGCATAATGTTCCTCCGGCATCTACCCAACCAGCTGGAGGAGGTGTGAATCTACACTGAAATGTGAATTCCCAAAACTGGTTTACCTGAAATATATTCAAAACAGTCTTTGAAATGATAACTATATATTTTTATTGCAATAACCAGATCACAATGCATAGTTAAAGTCTCACCATACTATTTCCGTAGCTGTTGTTATGGTGTAGATCTGGAAGCATTTGTAAAAGGAATTTTCTGAAGCCTGGTATTTTTCCCTGACGGATGGCAATGCCAAGTGTGCCAGCCAGGTACGGCATGAGGTCAGGGGTCTGGAGGACAGTTGTAGTTGTCCAGGCTTCACTGGCCATCCACTGCAGGTCTGTCACATTCTGCCTCACCACCTGTGTGTCAAATAATAGAAATGTAACTCAATAATGCTATGTCACTAAAATAATGTCTAGTCTTCTGAATTGGACACATGAGTGATGTCTTACTTGTTCATACACAGATGCAGATTTTTCTTTTTAACACAGTATTTTATGAGCAGAGTGATGCATATCATAACCAACATGTAGTTTGTCTGACTACCTGATCATGTTCTAAAAACAGGATATTGAACAAAAAGAGGTGTAACTTATTCAAACTAATATATGTGTCACATAGCAATATACCACATAAATCTTTCACTTTGATGACAAAAAATCAAGACATCTAACTTAGATTTTAATTCAAGCCTAACCTCTTCCATGAGGTTAATCATATAACTGTCATGTGCAAACACAATGACCACACGAGCTGTGGATTTCTTCATCACATCCACGATCCTCCTTAGTTCATCTGGGTCATTGCTCCATGGCAAAACCTCTAAGTAGGCAAGACAGCCTTCACCAGACTGCACCAGGTCAGATTGGAAGGATCGAGCAGCATGGAGTCCATAGTCATCATCACTGACCAGCAGACCTGCCCAAGTCCAGCCAAAATGCCTCAGGATCTGAATCATAGCCCTCACCTGAGTGAATAAAGAGAATAGTTTGCAGGCTGAAATAATCTTTCTTTGGAACCATGTTAAAAAGGTTTCATATTGGATAATATTTAGTTACTGCATTTAAAGGAATAGAACAGTTTTTGCAGTGAAGAGACATTTGTTCTTGTTTAACTGCACATCCTTTTATGCATCTTCATTTTGCTGATGGTCCAGCCAAAGTGGTTAAGAATCTGAATCATAGCATGTACCTAAATGAATACAGAGATTAGTGCACAGGGTTAGGGTTAGGTTTAAATAATCTTGCGATAATCCTCTCAGTAGAAAAACTGGCCTAAAAGGTTTCACATTGGTTCATATTTAATCACTGCATTTTAAGGATTATAATCATCATTGCCATGAAGGGACTTTCTTGGTTGTGAAAATTTCACTGCATGCTTTATCTTAATCATGCTTTATTTATTATATATGATAGATGGTCACCTGGAAAGCATCACTTGGGATCGTCCTGAAGAAGGATGGAAACGTCTGCCGGTCACTCAAACAAGAACATGTGGCCGAGTGACTCACCTATGAAAGACGCAGACTGTACAGCCTGAAAACATTCAAAGCATTTTACAAATCTTTCCACATTTGATAATTACTCTATTTTTACAAGTGACAAGTGATTTGGCAAACTTACCATAGGTACTCTGTACAAACCTAAGACAGAGGAGATGGCAATAGAATGTGTAGAAAAAGGATTACCCACAATCCCTATGACTGGGGGGGTTCCTGCACAGGTCTCATCTAATATAATCTGCTCCTCTTTACCACTGACTGCGGATAATCCTGCACGAAATGCAATCCCTAGTTTGACACAGTTATCGTAAATACTGTATCCCAGAGTCATATTAGGTAGCAGATTGGAGTTTCTGTTGATCTCATCAATAGTAAAGGCCATGGTCTGGACCCTCCTAAATCCTACAACATCAAAACTAACACAAATATCACTGTTAACTATTGAAAAAGTCAGTATACAATAACTATGATAACATGAACATATTGCAATAGTACACATTTCACAAACAATTACTTCAGTTGAATATCAAAACATATATCCAATAATTAAATAGATACAGCTGTAGGAAAATGAACAGCCATACATATGACTCATGGAAATGATTTTCCCCAGTTTTTGCTTTTGCCATTTCCCTATGAGACTCACCCGTGGCAGGTAGGCTGTGGTGGCTCTGAGGTAAAAGACAGATCAGGAAAGACTGAGAAGAAGTGGACTCGAAATATCCCACCCAGAACAATATCTCCAGCCTTGTGCATCTCGTTAAGATGAAACTGTCCCTGTAACCGGCAGACGGAGGATAAAAGAGGGTAGGTAACAACAGAAGAAAAGTAGGAATACAAGAACATGAAACACATGAGTGAGAGCAATTTCATATCTAAAAATCCCCACATGACTTTCCTCCTGTTCATCCCTTTTCAGAGCTTAGTCAGCTTTACTGCTGTAAACCTTTTTTATTGATGTGCAGCACTGTTTAATCTTAAAAACCACCCAATGGACTATAAGCAAGAGAAGAGGCGGGGCCTAAAATCGTTGAAATTTGAGATTGATTTTGAAATTACTCATTATTTTTCAGTAGATTTTTCAACCTGAATTAGTGACCAAACTAAATGCACTCAATATGTTTTTTAAGAATCCCTCCACACCGCCCATGACCGTGATCTTCCACCACCGGAAAAAAATAGTCCGTAGGCCTAATGATGAAGCCTAATACTCTAAGCAAACTTTAATTTACATCCTTGAATATGCCCCACATATGCTCATGCATTCCTTGCTCTGTGGACTGTAACAAAAAGGCATACATTGTTAAATAGTTAAATAGCGTTGATCCCTGTGGTTAGGCCTGCACTTATGAAATCACATGTTGTACTGTTCTCTTTTTTACTGCAAATTATCTTGTATGGTCTGCCCTCTTCCAGGTCACCATGGAGGAAATTGGTATTGAAAAATAAATTTTATTCTTGACATGTCATTAAAGGCTACATTATAGAAGGTAAAGCCCTATTGTGTTTCACAGTGCTAAGCCTACAAATAAAAATATTTATTCCTATCTCATAATATACCAGAACTTGATCCTTTGGCTGCTCATCCCTTTCTTCAGGGCTATTTGTTCATGTAAAATAAAACAAGGATGTCGTGCTTGCAGTTTGATATGATGATTTCAGTGCATTTATTTTTGTTGTTCTTACCTCTGAATTTTGAGGAAATGTATCTTCAAAATTCCTATGCTTCATCTCATAATGTTACTTCAAATTGGAAATCTTCATCACAGATATAGTCTCCTGGTATATTAAGCACATGGGTCTTGTGTTGGTTGGAGGGAGAATGAATGCACATTTTTCAGTCCATTCTTCTTTGAATTGCCAATTTTCACTGTCCACTTGTCTTTTAGCAGTGAACTTGGAACACACCATTTTTGTGCAATCTCGATGTCAGATGACATGGAGACAAGTCCCATTACATGTGCTGACCCAACAAAAACACATGGTGAAGGAACAATAGTTCGGGGGCCACAAAGTCTGAGCATTGTTGATGCATGTGACTATATGTTAGTGCTTACATCCTCCTGAAAACTGTGGAAGGCATCAGCCTACAAGGGATGTGTGAAGTAGGACCAATGTGGTTTGACCTAGGGCACAGTTTTATCATAATAAACAACATATAACCCTGCAAGCAAGTGAAATTGAGTTAAACACAACAGTCTTTACTTACACCAATGAAAACCCATCCATTGTACTATAAGATGCTGTAGAACAACTTTTTCTAAGCAGTAAGACATTTCATTCAATTCACATTCTTGTGCGCAAAATCCTTTACGTCAATAACATGACATAAGTTAATTGTATACATTACACTTACATTTACATTTAGGGCATTAAACAGACGCTTTTGTCCAAAGCGACTTACATACATTCGTAATTCATACATACATTCACACAGTGATGGTGATGCAAGATGCCAACCAGCGCATCAGGAGCAGTTTGGGGTTCACTATCTTGCCCAAGGACACTTCAACATGCAGACCAGGGGAATTAAACCAGCGACCTTCCAATACGTATACGTATGTGACATAAGAGAACATATATGATGTAATGGATGGCTCATGGTGCCCCCCGAGGCAGATGTGTTTGTTCACTCCGCTCTTGAATGATGACTTCTTCTTATTTTTGGTGTGTATTTTGCTTTTTCTGTGGTGCATACATGCCATGCACTGCGAAGCAGACAGGCACATACAGCATACAGGTATTGCTGGACATCGACAGCTCACACAGCCTTTTTGATATCACTGGCTCCATACCACCGGATCTACAACACACTATCCGCAACCGCGGTCACCATCAGGAAGGCCCCGAAACACTGAGCCCGAGTAAGCTAGCTGACCCCAGGATAGTGTTTCAGAGACGCCAACACAAGTGGGGCGAGAGGGGAGGGCTACATGCTAGGCTAAAAGCTTGTGCTAGCCGACCACCACTACCCAGCCTCTTGTTAGCTAACCTGCAGTCTCTGCAAAACAAGCTGGATGAGCTAAGAGCCAGGAATACAGCTCATTGGGAAATAAGCGAGTGTTATGCTCTAATCTTCCCCGAGTCCTGGCTCTCAGACAAAATCACAGACTGCGCTGTTCTGCTACAGACTCACTCCGTAAACCGAGGAGACCGGACTACAGCCTCTGGGAAGGCCAACGGGGGAGGTGTGTGTGTGTGTGTGTGTGTGTTTATCAACAACTCATGGTATGAAGATATACTGATTGTTTATCAACACTGTTAGCAAGTGATAGGATGCATCACTGACGGGAAAGAAGCTGCCTACAGGAGGGAGGTGGCCAGTCTGGTGTCATGGTGTGAGGACAACAACCTCACCCTCAACACAAACAAGACAAAGGAGATGATAGTGGACATTAGGAAGAAGAGGAGCCCTCATCAGCCACTCCACATCCTGGAGCTTGAAGTAGAGAGGGTGGGCAGCTTTAAATACCTGGGTGTCCACATCAGTGATGACTTCACTTGGTTATTTAACACCATGTAGCTGGTAACGAGGGCCCAACAGCAGCTGTATTTTCTGAGGAGGCTTAGGAAGTTGGGCATGTCGCCTGAGATCCTCAGCAACTTCAACAGCTGCATTGTTGAGAGCATCTTGACTGGTTGTATCACTGTCTGGTAAGGCAGCACTTCTGCTTTGGACCGCAAACACCTGCAGAGAGTGATAAAGACTGCAGAGAAGATCACAAGAACTCCAATGCCCTCTCTGCAGAGCATTTACCACCACAGAGTCCACAGAAGAGTTGCCTCCATCCTCAGAAGACCCCATCCACCCCCAGCATGGACTGTTCACACTTCTACCCTCAAGCTGGAGGTACAGAAGTGTTCAGTCCAAAACTAACAGACTAAAGAACCCTTTCTTCCCCATTGCCATCATATAGGTGTCTATTCTAACTCACGACTGTCCCTACTGTTCACATTTTTGCACTTGCATAACTGCACAGTTTTCAGATTTGCACTGTTTTATTTTACATTATTATTATTATTATTATTATTATTATCATTATTACTATTATTATTATTATTATTATTATTATTATTATTATTAACAATATTGTTATTGTTGCTGCTCTTTCTATTCATCACATGTTTTCGCCATTTGTAAAAGTGCTTTGAAAGTGCCTTATGTAGTTTCTAGGCTCTCCTCATCAAAGGTGTCGGCATGTAGTTTGATGATAAAAGGGAGGCAAGGCTGGGTGGAATGATAGAGCAATCTTTATTGAAACAGATCTCACGCCAGCATCCGAACCAGAAGCGGCCACTTTTCTGGCATTCTCAAATCTATGGCAAAAGCAATGCCAAAATGCTTCGCCCTTTGCCCTATCAGAAATCCTATTGTGCCTTTGATCTTAGGAAATCTACCAAATGCCACCACCACTGTTCTTCCTGTGGGGGCCTTTTTTAGAGTCCCCTCTCAAGTACACACCCACTTCTCGTGATTGGTCACTTTGGTAAATTATCCAATAGACTAAAAGAGGAGTTGACCTGTCTCCCTGCTCATCTCCCATAACTCATCTAACTTGGCTGTGGTCAATCTTATGTCTCCTCCCCAAAATGACCTCTCTGTTCCTCTACAGGAACCTAAATGTTACGGCATCTCCCACCATTTGGCGTGCATGCCAAACTCAGGTTTTTGTACTTTATGGTGGCCTGCTGTCTGCTATCTTTAACACTCACACAGCTGAAAAACTACTCTGGGACCCCTGTAGCAGTGAGCCCCACTCTGTCTACAGTCCTTAGCTCACACAAGGAGGAGAAACAGCTTAAATTTATACTGAACTGAAGTAAAGATCAGACTGTGTTGCAGTCCAGATACCTCACTTACTTGTACATTGTATATTTTGGATGCATATATTTCTTGAAAACACTATTGGCATTCTGTGGACAACAAAGGAAGAATTTCATTTAATAATTGAGAACATGTTTCTTTACTGTGCATATGACAAAAAACACTTTGAATATTGTGACAATAAACACTTTGAATATTGAATCTGAAGTTACATAAGTATATAGAAACAGTTTTCGTTCTGTCTCATTAAGCAGTTACTAGGCCTGGGTACCCCAACCCATGATTGCCTTCCTTGTGTTCCTCTCTGGTCTCAGCAGGATTATGTAACATTTGGGTCCAAACAGTGCCAGTAAGAGACCAAAACTGGAGGCCAGGATGGCAAACACTTCTACTGCGTCTGCATATTTGCCTGGTGAGCTGATATAAGCAGGGACAAAGGCCACCCACACAGCACAGAAGATCAGCATGCTGAAGGTGATGAGATTAGCCTCATTGAAACTATCTGGAAGATTCCTTGATATAAATGCAATGAGAAAACTGAGGGAAGCCAATGAGCCAATATAGCCCAGTAACACTGCAAAACCAACTGTGGACCCAACTGCACACTCATAAACAATCTTATCATTGTAGTATTGAGTGTTTTCATAAGGAGTTGGAGAGGCAGATATAAGCCAGGCAGTGCAGATCGCTGCCTGAACAGAAGTGAGAAAAACAACTGTCCCTCTCTGCTGCAAAACACCAAACCACTTCAGAATGGCTCCTGCCCCTGGCTTGGAGGCCTTGAATACAGCCAGAACCACCATGGTTTTTACCAAAATACATGAGACACAAAGCACAAAGCTGATCCCAAATGCTGCATGTCTCAGCTGGCATGTCCACAGTCTGGGACGACCAATAAACAGCAGTGAACACAGGAAACATAACTTCAGAGACAGTAGTAATTGGAAACTCAGCTCTGAATTGTTTGCACGTACTATGGGTGTGCTACGATGATAAGTAAAGATGCCCATAACAACAGCACACATACATGTGCCCAGCAAGGAGGCAGCTGTCAAGCCAATACCCAGAGGCTCATGATAGGAGAGGAACTCTGTTTTCTTTGGAACACAGTGGTCACCCAGGGGGTTGGACCAGAAGTCCTCAGGACAGCTGGTGCACTCAATGGCATCTAAGAAAACAGAAACAGACCTAAGATACTCTATATGGTAATATTGTGTCTCAAAACTGCAATGATTACATTTCAAAACCAACTAGTTTTATTGCTGATCTCCCCCTCAGAGCAACGAATGCAGTCAAAACAGCACACAGGTTCCCCTTTCTTTCTGGCCATGCGGGTACCTGGAGGACAGCTCTCACTACACACTGAGCGGGGTGGCTATAGGGAGAAAAATAAGTATCTGTTAATCTCCATTACTTTATACTGCGATAATGAGTTATCCATGATCTGTCTGAAAATTCAGATACAACCTTCTTTGACTGAAAGTTCCAGAAGATTTTGTTTTCATCAATTGTGAGTTCTTCACCTGTGAAGACCGACCTCTTGACCTCACCCACATTTTGAACTTTAGTTGTTCCATCAGGGAGCCACAGCCAGTTCATGACATCATAGATTGCTAAGGGATCTCCATTCTCATCAAATGACACTTGGTCACCAAATGTTGTAGTGAAGTTGACCTTTTCTAAGTAATACAGTAGCTACCAAAGAGAGATGAAAGATTAAACCTCAGAAACCAAAAGCAGTTCATGGGATGCCTGACCCCGTGGTATTTGTTTTGTTTTCTCTAATCTATTCTAGCAGTTGCCTTCAACAAATTCGTATTACCAATCCAGATACTGTCACTTTGGTGATTGACAGGGTTGTTGACATGGTCAACATGGGTGTACCCAGAATTAAGTCATCAACCTTCATACTACACTCATGAACATATCAAACTAAGAACCTGAGACAAAAATGTTAACCACTGCCATCACCTAGTAAAAGGTAATTTCCTTTCACTATTTGATGGCACATTACAATTACTAGTACCACTTTGTAATAAACACAACCATTTGAAAAACTCATATAACAGATAGAGTGTAAACTGATATCGCACCTGCCATGGCTCCAGTGTTTGCAAATTGCCACAGCTGTGCCCGCTGAAAGGCCCTCTCCCTGGCTCACACTGCAGCATGTCATCAAGGGCATGGGCCAGAGCATACACAGCTTTGTACACATTATACTCTGGCCTGAGATCAGAAACATCCAAGAATTCACTCTCCACTTCCTCTAGCTTTTCCTGTCCAGTACATAATGTTCCTCCGGCTTCTACCCAACCTGCTGTAGGTGGTGTGAATCTACATTGAAATGTGAATTCCCAAAACTGGTTTACCTGGAATATGTTCAAAACTGCGTTAGAAATGATGACTATATATTATTCTTGTAATTACCGGATCAGATTGCATACTTAAACTCTCACCATACTATTTCTGTAGCTGTTGTTATGGTGTTGGTCAGGACAGGTTTTTAGTAGGAATTCCCTAAAGCCTGGAATTTCTCCGCGACGGATGGCAATGCCAAGTGTGCCAGCCAGGTAAGGCATGATGTCAGGGGTCTGGAGGACAGCAGAAGCTATCCAGGCTTCACTTGCCATCCACTGGAGGCCTGTCACATTCTGCCACACCACCTGTATGTTGAATAAAATTAATGGCATGTCACTTAAGTATTGTCTCATCTTCTGAACTGGAAACAGTACACACAAGTAATGTCCTACTTGTTCATACACAGATTCAATCCTTTGTTTAACGCAGTATTTTATGAGCAAAGTGATCATACCCTAAAACCCTGCTAACAGGACATTGCACAAAAAAGGTGTAACCTATTCAAGTAAATATATTTGTCACAGGCCAATATGTTATTGCAACTTAAATCTTTCATTTTGATAAATAGAACGTAAAAAATACATATAAGTTGAAGTTCAAGCCCAACCTCTTCCATGAGGTTAATCATATAACTGTCATGTGCAAACACAATGACCACACGAGCTGTGGATTTCTTCATCACATCCACGATCCTCCTTAGTTCATCTGGGTCATTGCTCCATGGCAAAACCTCTAAGTAGGCAAGACAACCTCCACCAGAGTGTGCCAGGTCAGATTGGAAGGATCGAGCAGCATGGAGTCCATAGTCATCATCACTGACCAGCAGACCTGCCCAAGTCCAGCCAAAATGCCTCAGGATCTGAATCATAGCCTTCACCTGAGTGAATAAAGAGATTAGTTTTTGCAGGCTGCAATAATCTTTCTGTGGAAAACATGCCAAAAACGTTTCATTTTGGATGGTATTTAGTAATTGCATTTCAAAGAATATTGCAGTCTTTGCAGCGAAGAGACATTCTTTCTTGTGAATATTTAACTACATATTCTTTTAAGCGTCATCATTTAGCTGATGGATGGTCACCTGGAAAGCATCACTAGGGATCGTCCTAAAGAAGGATGGAAACTTCTGTCGTTCACTCAGACAGGAACATGTGGCAGAATGACTCACCTGTGAAAGACACAGACTCCAGCTCTCTTTCAATATTTGATGGCTACTCTATTTTTACAAGTGATGTTAAGTCTGAGATCACATCAAAATTATTCAACAGAATTACTAGAGGGCAAATTGGAAACTTACCATAGGAACTCTGTACAAACCTAAGACAGAGGAGATGGCAATAGAATGTGCAGAAAAAGGATCACCCACAATCCCTATGACTGGAGGGGTTCCTGCACAGGTCTCATCTAATATAAACTGCTCCTCTTTACCACTGACTGCGGATAATCCTGCACGAAACGCAATCCCTAGTTTGACACAGTTATCGTAAAGACTGTATCCCAGAGTCACATTGGGTAGCAGGTTGGAGTTTCTGTTGATCTCATCGATGGCAAAGACCATGGTCTGGACCCTCCTAAATCCTACAACATCAAAGCTAACACAAATACAACTATTAACTGTTGAAAAATACAACATACAATAACTGTGACTACATGAACACATTGCACAAGTACACATTTTACAAACAAATATGTCAGTTGAATATCATCAATCACTTACAATAATTTAAATATATAAAACAGTAGGAAAATTAACAGACATATAAATGTCTCATGGAATTGATCTTCTCGAGTTTTTGCTTTTGCTGTTTCCCTGAGAGACTCACCCATGGCAGGTAGGCTGTGGTGGCTCTGAGGTAAAAGACAGGTCAGGAAGCACAGAGAAGAAGTGGACTCGAAATATCCCACCAAGAACAATATCTCCAGCCTTGTGCATCTCGTTAAGATGAAACTGTCCCTGTAACCGGCAGACGGAGGATACGAGAGGGGAGGTAACAACAGAAGAGAAGCGGGAATACAAGAACATGAAACACATGAGCGAGAGCAATTTAATATCTAAAAATCCCCACATGACTTTCCTCCTGTTCATCCCTTTTCAGAGCTTAGTCAGCTTTTTTACTGTCAGTGTCTTTTATTGAGTTGTCTCATGTTAAACACCACCCAATGGGCAAGGCTTGGAATTATTGTAACTTCTGACTGATCTTTCTCATACTAAGACAAGTGGTGGAACACAATGTCTTCCCATCTATTTGACTTTGACTTTGCTCTGTCTTTTTCAACAGAGGTTGGAGGTAAAGCATTAGAAAAAGAACACATTACACTAATATATATATATATATATATATATATATATATATATATATATATATATATATATATATATATATATATATATATATATATATATATATATATATATATCAGGGATCTATGGCCAGCACTGGAACCTACAGTGTTAAACATTGTTAATTTTTCACTCATGGCTGTTGTTGTCCTTGCTAAGTCTGCTGTGGTTAAGCCTCTATTTAAGAACCCACATCTCGACCCAGGATCTCTAATAATTACAGACCAGAATCCAACCTTCACTTCTTCTCTAATGTCTTCAAAAGAGTTGTGTCCCAGCAACTTTCAGGCTGGCTACTTAATAATAGGCTTCTGGAACCTTTTCAGGACTTAAGAGAGTCTTGGACATCTGTGGACATGCAACATAGATTAAAATTTAAATGTCTGACTAGGGAACTTCTTGGACAGTTATGGACATTCAAAGTGGGCTTAGTACTGCAACATCCGACTGGGACCCCTCTTGGGCATTTGTGGACATGCAACATAGGTCGGAATGTCTGGCTTGCAATCCCTTTGGACACCTATGGATGTGCGCAACAGGTTAAATATCTGAACGTCTGACTGGGGACCCTATTCGATGTCTGTTTACATACAATACAGGTTCAAGGGTTGTGTGCGCTAACCACCTCACATCCGACTGATTCAGTAACGAGGGTCATTACAAAGCTGGCTTTGCCTCGACACTGACTCTCGTACAAGGATCAAGTCCTAACCATACCACAGGTTAGTGTCTCCACGTTTGGGTAGTATTTGCAGTTGCCCACGAGTATGGTGAAGTCAGCTTGAAATTGGCTAATTAGTTAGCTCCACTTTGGTCCACTATACAATGGTGTTTGACATGAGTTTAAGGTGTAAATATTATGAGGGGTCTTGGTTGTCACAGTAAACATTCTGGAAACGTGCACACTGGAGACTGAGATTATGCAAATAGTGTCCAAGTGTTTGGAGACTGTGTTGGAGATAAATACAGCTTTCGCTAGCACTTAGCCATTAGCTACATGGTAGTAACTGTAACAGCACATATGAACAAACTAAGTAATATAGTCAGACAGACTAACCATTCTGAAACATCCTGCTGCAGCCACAGAATCTGTATTTTTTTCAGGCGCCTCTCCTTCTGGGTCTGATTCTGTGTCAAACTGGTGAATGACAGCATCTCTACAAGCCAAAGCATTACGCCTACCATAAACATTAGCGCATGCTACCGCTAGCTTAAGCGGAATCATTTCCCTGCCATCTAAAGCATTTGGGGAGACTCGGAAGAGGTCGGGAACAAATCTCTTTGGTGTGCTCAGCTGTGCTAGAAGCTTTCGGCGCTACAAGGATGTTGTCTGCTCCGATTCAACATGCGAAGTCTGAGGAGGTTTCATTAAATAAGTAAAGTATAGTAAGCAATAAGGCTAATGCTAACTAAACTAACTAAAGCTTTAAATAACTGTGCTGGGACAAAACTGCAATATGTATAGACATTTAACATGATTACATAGTTATACCCTTATTAGACTTTCTCAAAAGTTAATTTGCAACACAAAAACAAACAAACAAAAAAATCTTTATTTCTTATCTGTTGGACCCTTTTCAGACTTTTTCAGAGGCTGAGTTGAAACACCTTACAATTAAACAGCAACATGAATTATAGCAATAACCCATATCTGCTACTTCAGACACACCTTCTTTGGCTGGTCAGTACAGTTATATACATCTGACAGGAATTTCCAGTCACATGTAGTTATAAAATAAATGGAATCAAGTGGCAAGAGAATGTAGCATCAACTGATGTATATGAGATATGTGCAGTGGTGACTAGATGTGGACCCATGTGGTTTGATTTAAGACACCTTTTTTCATAATAAACAAAAAATGACCTGGCAAGTAAGTAAAACTGTGACAAACACAACAGGCTTTAATTTAGCAATATTGAAATTCCATCCATCGTGACATAAGATGCTGTAGAATAACTTTATCTAAGCGATTCGACATTTCCTATGTTTCATATTCTTGTGGGGAATATCCTTTACGTAATGTGCATGACATTATTTACATATGTGATGTAAGTGAACTTGCATAATATTGTTAAAATAAGTCAAGCTGACAAATTTTTGTATTGCAGACAGAAAAAAGTATTCATTGTGTCTCATGAAGATAAGCGCAGTTATTACGTTTAGACTTCCCGACCCATGATCGCTTTTCTTGTGTTCATCTCTGGTCTCAGCAGGATTATATAACATTTGGGTCCAAACAGTGCCACCAAGAGACCAAAACTGGAGGCCAATATGGCAAACACCTCAACTGCATCTGCATATTTGCCTGGTGAGCTGACATAGGCAGGGACAAAGGCCACCCACACAGCACAGAAGATCAGCATGCTGAAGGTAATGAGTTTGGCCTCATTGAAACTATCTGGAAGATTCCTTGATATGAATGCAATCAAACAACTGAGGGAAGCCAATGAGCCAATATAGCCCAGTAACACCGCAAAACCAACTGTTGACCCAACTGCACACTCATAAACAATCTTATCATTGTAATATTGAGTGTTTTTATGAGGAGTTGGTGAGGCAGATACAATCCATGCAGTGCAGATTGCTGCCTGAAGAGAAGTGAGAGCAATAACTATCACTCTCTGCTGTAAAACACCAAACCACTTCAGACTAGCGCCTCCTCCTGGCTTCGATGCCTTGAACACAGCCAGGACCACCATGGTTTTTACCAAAATGCATGAGACACAAAGCACAAAGCTGATCCCAAATGCTGCATGTCTCAGCTGGCATGTCCACAGTCTGGGACGACCAATAAACAGCAGTGAACACAGGAAACATAACTTCAGAGACAGTAGTAACTGGAAACTCAGCTCTGAATTGTTGGCACGTACTATGGGTGTGCTATGATGATAAATAAAGATGCCCAGGACAAAAGCACACATAAATGTTCCCAGCAAGGAGGCAGCTGTCAAGCCAATACCCAGAGGCTCATTGTAGGACAGAAACTCTGTTTCCTTTGGAACACAGTGGTCACGCTGGGGGTTGGACCAGAAGTCCTCAGGACAGCTGGTGCACTCACTGGCATCTATGAGAAAAGGAACAGACCTGAGATAAACTATATGTTGATATTATATCTCAAAACTACAATGTTTAAAGTTAAAAACCAACCAGTGTCATTACTGATCTTCCCCGCAGAACAGGGGATGCAGTCAAAACAGCACACAGGTTCCCCTTTCTTTCTGGCCATGCGGGTACCTGGATGACAACTTTCACTGCACACTGAGTGGGGTGGCTATACTGAGAAAAGTAAATATCCATTATTATGCACTATTTTACATTGCTACAATGTGTTATCCATGGTGTGCAAAAAACAACATATATAACCTTTTTTGATTCAAAGTTCCAGAAGATTTTGTTTTCATCAATTGTGAGTTCTTCATCTATGAATGCTGACCTTTTGACCTCACCCACATTCTGAACTTTAGTTGTTCCATCAGGGAGCCACAGCCAGTTCATGACATCATAGATTGCTAAGGCATCACCATTCTCATCAAATGACACTTGATCACCAAATGTTGTAGTGAAATTGACTTTTTCCAGATAATACACTAGCTACCATAGAGAAATAAAAAAACAGAAAAAAACAAAGAGGACCAATTAGGATTCAAGCAATGGCTATTTCTAACCCAGATACTGTCACTTTGGTGGCTGAACAGGTTGGTGATGGTTGAATATTTCTGTGTTATCTTGGTTAACACGGGGGTACCCAGAATTCAATTATCAAACTGGATACTACCACTCATGAACATATCAAAACAAGAACCTACCACTGTGCTAATAATTTTAACCTCTGCCATCACTCAGTAGTAGGTAAGTAGTACCACTTTGCAAGAAAGATTAAAACATATGATTTAATCATATAACATATGTGGTGTAAAGTGATAGCACACCTGCCATGGCTCCAGTTGTTTCAAACTGCCACAGCTGTGCCCACTGAAAGGTCCTTTCCCTGGCTCACACTGCAGCATGTCATCAAGGGCATAGGCCAGAGCATACACAGCCTTGTAAATATTATACTCCGGCCTGAGATCGGAAACGTCCAACAACTCAGTCTCCGCGTCCTCTAGCTTTTCCTGTCCAGTACATAATGTTTCCCAAACCTCTACAGAACCTGCTGCAGTTGGTGCAAATCTACACTGAAATGTGAATTCCCAAAACTGATTTACCTGAAATATGTTCAAAACAGTCTTAGACATGATGACCATATTATAATATTGCGCAATTACCAGATCTGATCGCATAGTTAAAGTTCTTACAATGCTTTTTCCATAGCTGCTGTTATGGTGTATGTCAGGAAGCATTTGTAGAAGGAATTCCCTGAAGCCTGGCATTTCTCCTCGACGGGTCGCAATGCCAAGTGTGCCAGCTAGGTATGGCATGAGGTCAGGTGTCTGGAGGACAGTAGAAGGTGTCCAGGCTTCACTGGCCATCCACTGCAGGCCTGTCACATTCTGTCTCACCACCTGAGTATCAATTTAAACATAAAAGTCCATAATGCCATGTCACTAAAGTATTGTCAGGTCTTCTGAACTATACACAGTACACACAAGTGGTGTATTACTTGTTCATACATAGATGCAATCCTTTGTTTTACAAAGTACTTTATGAACAAATCGATGCACATCATCGGAACTACAATTTTGTGTAATTTGTCTGACCACCTGATCACACCCTAAAACCCTGCTAACAGGACATTGCACAAAAAGAGGTGTAACTTATTCAAATAAATATATTTGGCACAGGCCAATATGTTATTGCGAATTAAATCTTTCATTTTGATAAATAGAAAGTGAAAAATACATATAAGTTGAAGTTCAAGCCCAACCTCTTCCATGAGGTTAATCATATAACTGTCATGTGCAAGCACAATGACCACACGAGCTGTGGATTTCTTCATCACATCCACGATCCTCCTTAGTTCATCTTGGTCATTGCTCCATGGCAGCACCTCTAAGTAGGCAAGACAACCTCCACCAGAGTGTGCCAGGTCAGATTGGAAGGACCGAGCAGCATGGATTCCATAGTCATCATCACTGACCAGCAGACCTGCCCAAGTCCAGCCAAAATGCTTCAGGATTTGAATCATAGCCTTCACCTGAGTGATAAAGAGATTAGTTTTTGCAGGTTGAACTAGTCTTTCTATGGAAAACATGATAAAAGATTTTAGCTGGATAATATTTAGTTATTGCATTTCAAGGAATATAACTGTTCTTGCAGCGTAGACACGTATTTCTTGTGAATGTTTAACTGCACATTCTTTTATGCAGTTCCATTAAGATGACAGATAGTCACCTGGAAAGTATCACTAGGGATCGTCCTAAAGAAGGATGGAAACTTCCGCCGGTCACTCAGACAAGAACATGTGGCAGCATGACTCACCTGTGAAAGACACAGACTGTAAAGCCTGAATACATTAAAAGCCTGTTCATGCCCTTTCAATATTGTATGGTTACTCTGTGTTTACAAGTAACAGTAAATCTTATATAATATAAAAATTATTCAAAAGAATTACTAGAGGGCAAATTGGCAAACTTACCATAGGTACTCTGTACAAACCTAAGACAGAGGAGATGGCAATAGAATGTGTAGAAAAAGTATCACCCACAATCCCTATGACTGGAGGGGTTCCTGCACAGGTCTCATTTAATATAAACTGCTCCTCTTGACCACTGACTGCAGATAATCCTGCACGAAATGCAATCCCCAGTTTGACGCAGTTATCGTAAAGACTATATCCCAGAGTCACATTAGGTAGCAGATTGGAGTTTCTGTTGATCTCATCAATCGCAAAAGCCATGGTCTGGACCCTCCTCAATCCTACAGCATCAAAACTAACACAAATACAACTATTAACTACTGAAAAATTCAACATACAATAACTGTGACAACATTAACACATTGCACAAGTACACATTTTACAAACAAATATGTCAGTTGGAAATCAACAATTACCTACAATAATTAAATAGATACAATTGTAGGAAAATTTGCAAATAAATATGACTCATGGAATTGATTTTCTCCAGTTCTTTACTTTTGCCACTTCACTAAGATACTCACCCATGGCAGGTAGGTTGTTGTGGCTCTGAGGTAAAAGACAGGTCAGGAAACACAGAAAAGAGGTGGATCCGAAATATCCCACCTAAAACCACATCGCCAGCCTTGTGCATCTCATTTAGATGAAACCGTCCCTGTAACCGGCAGGAGGAAGAATAAAGGGGGGAGGACACAGCAGAAGAAAAGTAGAAATACAACAACATGACATATATGAGTGAGAGCAATTTAATATCTAACAATCCCCACATGACTTTTTTCCTGTTCATCCCTTTTCTGAGACCAGTCAGTTTTATCCCTGTCAGTGTCTTTTATTGAGTTGCAGCATTGTTTAATCTTAAACACCAACCAATGGCCTATAAGCAAGAGTAAGGGCAGGGCCTGGAATTACTTTGAATTTCAGATTGACTTTGAGCACCCTTTTTTGGTGAAGGGTTATATTGTATATATGTGGTTGGCACACACTAATTTAAATGATAATAGAAATGATCAGTTCTGTAGAAACGTATCGGCAAGACATGTTGACCTATTAGACTTTTATCTGTCAAATTTGCAATGTTGAGAATTTGAGAGGAGACGTATCATACAGTTACAAATCTAAAACAATGCCATATCAGATTTGACACATATTAGTTAGACACCTGGAGGGGTTGGTTCAACAATTCAAAAGTGACCCTAATGACTTTTAAACTCACAGTTGACCCGCGACCTTAACAATTCTGCAAGGATACTCCCACACAGAGTTTAAAGTGTGCAACTCACTTCCAATTAGGTAGAACTCAAGAAGCCTCTTCAATGAGAGGTCGGCCATCTTCAAACACATCTAAGAAATCTAAACAAGTCCAGTTGCCTATGATAAAGAGACTGAGAATAGCCATGACCTGGATAACTGAGAAACTTCATCATTAGTTAGATGATATTTTACCCTTATGACCACATAACACTGTAGTGAGATACCATAATGCAACCAACATGTGCTTACAATGGCTTTATCAGAACACATAGACTGTTATTTGATAAACTAGTGCATTGCTCGTAGGAAGCATGTATTCCTATAGAAAATTCCTATTGAAAAGTGGGAGGTTAAGTAGCTTTTGAAGGTGGGACATCAGGGATATGACTGGCTGTTTTCGACTACTTTTGATTATACCATTATATTTCACCTTGAAAACTATTTACCTTGCCTTGTTTGGTGTCATTATTTACAGCACAACATGTGTGACGGTACAGTTATTTTTTTCATTTTGACATACTACACTGCTCACAAAAATTAAAGGGACACTTTTTTTATTGGGCCTGGCATGAAATCAGTTAAACCTGTCTGATAATTTTCTGGTTGGTTAAGCAGCTGAGGGCATCGTTAATCACTTTCAGCTGTATTGGTGTTCATGGAATTAACAACAGGTGCACCACAGTGGCAACAATTAGAAAACCCTCAAAACAGGACTGGTTTTACATGTGGAGGTCATTTCAAGTTTCTCCCTCTTGATCTTTTTTGGCGGATTTTTCACTCATGCTGGTTTTGGCTTGAGTAATTATCTCTACTGGCAGTATGGGGCGATTCCTTAACCCTACAGAAGTTGCACAGGTTGTCCAACTGCTCCAGGATGGCACATCCACACGTGCTGCAGCAAGAAGGTTTAATGTGTCTCCCAGCACAATCTCCAGAACATGGAGGAGATTTCAGGAGACTGGTGGTTATTCTCGGAGAGCTGGACAGGGCCGTAGAAGGTCCTCAAGCCATCAGCAAGACCGATACCTGCTCCTTTGTGCAAGGCGGAACAGGCTGAGCACTGCTCGTGCCCTACAGAATGACCTCCAGAGGGCCACTGGTGTGAATGTCTCTACCCAAACAATCAGGAACAGACTTCATGAAGGTGGCCTGAGGGCCCGACGTCCTGTAGTGGGCCCTGTGCTCACTGCCCAGCACCGTGGAGCTCGACTGGCATTTGCTGAAGAACACCAGAATTGGCAAGTCCGCCACTGACGCCCTGTACTTTTCACAGACGAGAGCAGGTTCACCCTGAGCACCTGTGATAGACGTGAAACAGTCTGGAGAAGACAAGGAGAACGTTATGCTGCCTGCAACGTCGTTCAACATGACAGGTTTGGTGGTGGGTCAGTGATAGTCTGGGGAGGCATATCCATGGAGGGATGCACAGACCTCTACTGCCTAGGAAATGGTTCTCTGACTGCCATAAGGTATCGAGATGAAATCCTTCAACCCATTGTCAGACCCTACGCTGGTGCAGTAGGTCCTGGTTTCCTCCTAATGCACGACAATGCCCGGCCTCATGTGGCAAGAGTATGCAGGCAGTACCTGGAGGGTGAAGGAATTGAAACAATTGAATGGCCTTCACGATCCCCTGACTTAAACCCAATAGAACATCTGTGGGACATTATGTTTCGGTCCATTAGGCGCCGCCAGGTTGCTCCTCAGACTGTACAACAGCTCAGGGATGCCCTCACACAGATCTGGGAGAAAATGCCACAAGACACCATCCGTCGTCTCATTAGGAGCATGCCGCGACATTGTCAAGCATGCATACAAGCTCGTGGGGGCCACACAAGATACTGAAAAGCATTTTGAGTTGCAGAAATTAAGTTTTTGAAAAAATGGACTAGCCTGCCACATCTTCATTTCACTCTGATTTTAGGGTGTCTACACAATTGAGCCCTCTGTAGGCTGAAAACTTTTATTTCCATTAAAAGACTTGGCATCCTTTTGTTCCTAAGACATTGCCCTGTCGTTATTTGTATAGATATCCAACTTCATATTGAGATCTGATGTATCTAATGTGTTTCTTTAAAGTGCTCCTTTAATTTTTGTAAGCAGTGTATATTAACACTATGGACCAAAAATCACAAAATAATATAATGATAATCAGAGGATTAACCAATTGCATTAGTTATAATACAAATAGAAATTGTTGTTTGTTAAATTTGTGCACATGTTTTTGAAATTTACAAAGTTATATGTAACAATTTACATTTACATGCAGGCAGTGCCTCAGGCTCAGGGCTCCTCAGCTCATTCCTGCCAATTCCACATTCAGCAGTCTCCTCCTTGTTTTGACTCACAACACAAAAACGACTACACTACACACTAAACACACTACACTAAACACTATATAACATACTAGCTATACACTCCAAACATGCTATATGTCACAAATCTCTCGACTCTCAAAACTCGCCATCTCTGTCGCTGTCTGTACTGTCACTGTCCATCACACAACTTCCCCAGTTCCTCAGCAACCAAACTTGCTGCTTGCAGACACTTTTGTGACAAAAGCCTGTTTTTACCATTTCTTCCTGCACCAGACACAACGCAAACGTGATGGCAATGTTTGCGAAAAAGCGTGGCCGACATTATTTACCCTAAGTCCGGTTTTGGACTTGCCGGTGTGTCCGTCGACTCGGGATGTCGGCTGTGGTGTTGAGCTAGCAGCTAGCTACACATGAACATCAGACATCACAGTTTCTGATTCCACTTTGTTGTCCTCAGGTATCCAGATCTCCTCAGCCCGGAACACTCAGTCCAGACTCGTTTAGTCTCATTAATCCACAACAGTCAGTTTAGATGCACAGAACGGGATGGAACCGCCAGCAAAATCCCGGTCCAGCTCGTGCCACTGCAGGTATAAATCTGCTTGTTTCTTAAGGTGTGAAGCATTTATGAAAAACAAATATTAATGATATCATTGTAGTCCAAACGAAAGCAACCTTGCACACCCTTGAACTACGCAGCAGCCATGTTGAAACTCTCAGTTCAGTCTGATCCTGATCTGCAGAGATATTTGAGGCACACATTCACAGACAGACAGAGATCCCTTGCTTTCATAGAGAGATGTATTGCTACATTTAAAATGATCAGACACAAACACAAATCTCAAAGGATGATACATTGATTTGGGCTTTATTTAACCTAGTTTTACCTTCTTACAAGTACATACACTCTAACCACACAACCTATCATGTCATCATGTCATATATAATATCATTATATCATATATAATCTTGAAGTACTGACTCTTATCATATCATCAAATATCAGCACTGATAACAGACATCTTAATTGTTTACTTTCTAAATATTTGCCTATCATATCTATGTATATGTCTTCATTTCCTGTTGTCGTTGTTTTGATGTGGTTGGACTTAAGGCACAGTTTTATCATAATGAGCAAGAGGTTAAATGTTAAATGCAACAGGCAATCTAGCTAAAACCAATGAAAATCGACATGTGGTGATGTAGCACAACTTATGCTGAGTTAGTAAGCAAGTTCATAAGTTACGTTGTGAAGTGAACTTACACCATGATGCTATAATAAGACAAGTTGACATATTTTTGGATTGTACAAAGAAAAAAGATTAAATCTGTATTGTGAAAATAAGTGCCTTTATTATGTTTGAATTTCTCGACCCATGATTGCTTTCCTAGTGTTTCTCTCTGGTCTCAGCAGGATTATGTAACATTTGGGTCCAAACAGTGCCACCAAGAGACCAAAACTGGAGGCCAATATGGCAAACACCTCCACTGCATCTGCATATTTGCCTGGTGAGCTAATATAAGCAGGGACAAAGGCCACCCACACAGCACAGAAGATCAGCATGCTGAAGGTGATGAGTTTTGCCTCATTGAAACTATCTGGAAGATTCCTTGCTATAAATGCAATCAGAAAACTGAGTAAAGCCAATGAGCCAATATAGCCCAGTAACACTGCAAAACCAACTGTGGATCCAACTGCACACTCATAAACTATCTTGTCATTGTAGTACTGAGTGTTTTTATGAGGAGTTGGTGAGGCACATACAATCCATGCAGTGCAGACTGCTGCCTGAACAGATGTGAGAACAATAACAATCCCTCTCTGCTGCAGAACTCCAAACCACTTCAGACTGGCTCCCCCTCCTGGCTTGGAGGCCTTGAATACAGCTAGAACCACCATGGTTTTTACCAAAATGCATGAGACACAAAGCACAAAGCTGATCCCAAATGCTGCATGTCTCAGCTGGCATGTCCACAGTCTGGGACGACCGATAAACAGCAGTGAACACAGGAAACAAAGCTTCAGAGACAGCAGTAACTGGAAACTCAGCTCCGAATTGTTGGCACGTACTATGGGTGTGCTGTGATGATAAATAAAGATGCCCATGACAACAGCACACATACATGTGCCCAGCAAAGAGGCAGCTGTCAAGCCAATACCTAAAGGCTCATGATAGGAGAGAAACTCTGTTTTCTTCGGAACACAGTGGTCACGCTGGGGGCTGGACCAGAAGTCCTCAGGACAGCTGGTGCACTCCATGGCATCTATAAGAAAAGGAACAAACATGAGACATGATATATGTTTATATTATGTCTCAATACTGCAATGTTTAAAGTTAAAAACCAACCAGTGCCATTACTGATCTTCCCCTCAGAACAAAGGATGCAGTCAAAACAGCACACAGGTTCCCCTTTCTTTCTGGCCATGCGGGTACCTGGAGGACAGCTTTCACTGCACACTGAGCGGGGTGGCTATAGGGAGAAAAGTAGAGACTGTTTCTATTATTATACACTTCTTTACATTGCTATAATGATTTATTCATGGTGTGTCTACAAAATCAGGTATAACCTTTTTTGTTTCAAAGTTCCAGAAGATTTTGTCTTCATCAATTGTGAGTTCTTCATCTATGAATGCTGACCTTTTGACCTCACCCACATTCTGAACTTTAGTTGTTCCATCTGGGAGCCACAGCCAGTTCATGACATCATAGATTGCTAAGGCATCACCATTCTCATCAAATGAAACTTGATCACCAAATGTTGTAGTGAAGTTAACTTTTGCCAGGTAATACACTAGCTACCATAGAGAAACAAAAAAAACAGAGAAGACCGATTAGGATTCAAGAAATGACTATTTCTAACCCAGATACTGTCACTTTAGTGGTTGAATGGGTTGTTGAGGGTTGAATATTTCTGTGTTATCGTGGTAAACATGGGGGTACCCAGAATTCAACTATCAAACGGCATACTACACTCATGAACATATCAAAACAAGAAGTTATTGCTGAACTAATAATTTTAACCTCTGACACTTGATCACCAAATGTTGTAGTGAAGTTGACGTTTTCCAAGTAATACACTAGCTTTATAGAGACATGAAAAATGATGATCAAAAAGTAAATATGACAGATTAACCCTCAAAGACCTAGAACAATTTTTGGGGTGCCTGACCCTCCTGTGTCAATTAAAATTTTTCCTAACCTGATCCAGCAGTCAGCACGTAGTATTTGCATTTTCAAACCCAGATTTTGTAACTGCCAGTGGTTGACTAGGTTTTTGAGGGTTACAACATATTTATTTATGATGTGTTGATGACAAACATGGGGGTACCCACTAATCTATTTGCAAACTGCATACTACTCTTGCGAACATATCAAAACCAGAACCTATCACTGCACTGTAAAACCATCCACTAACATCACCCAATAGTAGGTAATTTCCTCTCTGTAATTGTTCCACACATTACAATTAATTGTACTGCTTTGCAAGAAATATTAAACCCTATGATTTAGTGATATGGCAGATGGAGAGCAAGCTTATATCACACCTGCCATGGCTCCAGCCTTTTCAAACTGCCACAGCTGTGCCCACTGAAAGGCCCCCTCCCTGGCTCACACTGCAGCATGTCATCAAGGGCGTAGGCCAGAGCATACACAGCCTTGTACACATTATACTCTGGCCTGAGATCAGAAACATCCAACAACTCAGTCGCCACATCCTCTAGATTTTCCTGTCCAGTACATACAGCTCCCCCAGCCTCCACCCAACCTGCTGGGGGTGGTGTGAATTTACATTTAAATGTGAACTCCCAAAATTGGCTTACCTGAAATATATTCAAAACAGTCTTACAAATGATGACTATATATTTTTCCTCCAATGAACATATTAGATTTCACAGTAAAACTATCACCATGGTATTTCTGTAGCCGTTGTTTTGGTCTATGTCAGGACGAATTTGTAGCAGGAATTCCTTGAAGCCTGGAATTTCTCCTCGACGGATGGCAATGCCAAGTGTGCCAGCCAGGTAAGTCATGAAGTCAGGTGTCTGGAGGACAGTAGAAGCTGTCCAGGCTTCACTGGCCATCCACTGCAGGCCTGTCACATTCTGCTTCACCACCTGAGTGTCGGATTAGATATATAACTCCATAAAGTTATATGACTAAAATATTGTGTAGTCTTCTGAATTGTACACACAGGTGAATTGTAGTGTCCACAAGTGATGTCTTTTCTTACTTGTTCATACACAGATGCCATCCTTAGCTTTACACAGTATTTTATAAACAAAGCATATCACCCATAACCAAAGTTTTGGGTAATTAATCTGAGTAACTGGCCAACTCTAAAACCCTGCTAACAGGACATTAAACAGATATGAATATGTTACTCATTAAAATAAATGCATTTGTTACAGGCTAATATGTTATTGGAACTTAAATCTTTCAGTTTGATTAATGAAAAATAATTAAGATGTATAACTGATATTGCAGCTCAAACCCAACCTCTTCCATGAGGTTCATCATGTAACTCTCATGTGCAAACACAATGACCACACGAGCTGTGGATTTCTTCATCACATCCACGATCCTCCTTAGTTCATTTGGGTCATTGCTCCATGGTAACACCTCTAAGTAGGCAAGACAACCTCCACCAGAGTGTGCCAGGTCAGATTGGAAGGACCGAGCAGCGTGGAGTCCGTAGTCATCATCACTGACCAGCAGACCTGCCCAGCTCCAGCCAAAACGTGTGAGTAATCGAATCATAGCCTGCACCTGAGTGAACACAGAGATAGGTGCACAGGCAGAAATAATCGTTCTGTGGAAAACCTTCTAAAAAGATTTCACATTAGATCATATTTTGTTGTTGCGTTTCAAGGAATGTAACTGTTATTTATTATTTATGTGAGATATTCTTTCTTGTGAATAGTTAACTACACATGCTTTTTATGCATTTCTGTTAAGCTTACAGATAGTCACCTGGAAAGCGTCACTTGGGATTGTCCTAAAGAAGGATGGAAACTTCTTCCGGTTACTCAGACAGGAACATGTGGCAAAATGACTCACCTGTTAAAGACACAGACTGTACAGCCTGAGCACATTCAAAGCCTTTTCCAGCTCTTTAAATATTTAGTAGTTACTCTATGTTTACATGTGACATTAAGTCTGAGATCATATCAAAATGATCAAATAAAATTGATTAAAGTCAAATGGGCAAACTTACCATAGGTACTCTGTACAAACCTAAGACAGAGGAAATTGCAATAGAATGTGTAGAAGAAGCATCACCCACAATCCCTATGACTGGAGGAGTTCCTGCACAGGTCTCATCTAATATAATCTGCTCCTCTTGACCACTGACTGCAGATAATCCTGCACGAAATGAAATCCCTAGTTTGACACAGTGATCGTAAAGACTGTATCCCAGAGTCACATTAGGTAGCAGATTGGAGTTTCTGTTGATCTCATCAATGGCAAAGGCCATGGTCTGGACCCTCCTAAATCCTACAACATCAAAACTAACACAAATGCCACTATTAACTATCAAAAAATAAGACATACAATCACTGTGATCACATGAACACATTGCACAATTGCAGAAATACATATGAGTCATGAAATTGATTTTATACAGTTTTTGCTTTTGCCGCTTTCCTGAGAGACTCACCCATAACAAGTAGGCTGTGGTGGCTCTGAGGTAAAAGACAGGTCAGGAAGCACAGAGAAGAAGTGGACCTGAAATAGCCCACCTAAAACAACATCTCCAGCCTTTTGTATCTCATTAAGATGAAACTGTCCCTGTAACCGGCAGACGGAGGACAAAAGAGGAGAAGACACAGCAGAACAGAAATACGAATACAGCAACATGGAATACATGAGCAAGAGCAATTTAATATCTGAAAATCCCCACATGACTTTCCTCCAGTTCACCCCTCTCCTGAGCCCATTCAGGCTGACAGCTTAATGTCAGCCTCTTTTATTGACTTGCAGCATTGTTTAATCTTAAACATCACCCAATGGGCTATAAGCAAGTGTAGGGGCGGGGCCTAGAATTATATATATATATATATATATTTTTTTTTATTTCTGACTGGTTTTTAAGTTACCCATCTATTTTATTTATTTATTTATTTATTCATTTATTTATTTTTTGCACTGTCTTTTTGCACTATATTTTATGTGGTTGATACATAGTTATTTAGAGGGTGGTAGATATGATCACATCTGTAGAAAAGTGTGGGCAAGAAAGGTTGACCTATCAGAACTTTGTCTATCAAGTTTGCAACATTGAGAATTTGAGAAGAGCATACAATTAACAATGAAATACAAATGCCATATGTGATCTAATAATAATTAATATCATTAATATCTTCATTTCTTATCAAATAAAACAGGCACTGGGGCGCCGCATAGCTCAGTCGGTAGCGCGTGCGACCCATGTGCCGAGGCTCTGCAGCGGACCCAGGTTCGACTCCCGGCCCGGGTCCCTTTGCTGCGTGTCACTCCCCGTCTCTTACCCTGTTTCCTGTCCAACTCTTCAGCTGTACTGTCAAAATAAAGCCAGAAAAAGGCAAAAAAAAATTAAAAAAAATAAAACAGGCACTAATTAAAGATATTATGTACTGCAGTGTTCTGGCTCATCAGCATCTACAGACCTTCTGCCTTGTCTAAAATGATTCTCAAGACATGAAGAGTATTTCCATGAAACATATTAGTATTTGGTTTCAATATCACTCCATAGTGACATCATACATTCAACCTTCAAAAAGAGCTGTAATAAGTTCTTGCACAATGGATATAAGATACTTTCAGATGAAGTGTTTCTTTTCTTGAACTTTAAAGTGAGTAAGGTTCAATTATGAGGCTGTCCAGATAGCAAATTTTACCAGACAACCTCACCCAGTCGACATACAGTGTGGAAGGATGGCACTTGGACAGTCCATAAAGACTGGACCAAATAAACCACAACTGGCCCAAGTCTGAGCTAGATCCAGCTCCTGCTTTTGGCAGGCCATAGCATGGCCAGGACTTGACTGGCCAAGTGCAATCATCGCACACACTGTCTGGGTTAAAATATGTGTTCCTCTCATTAAAACATTTGAATAATAACCACTGACAGCTGGACTGGTGGCCAAGATTATTGAAGTTTTAGCAACTACCGTAAGTTTTGGAAACATACTCAACAAATAACTGGCAAAAACATGGGAGAGTGACTGTCCAGTGTACTCTAGCCCATCACACATTGTTTTAGGTGCAAATGTTTTTTTTTGACAAGGAGGGTTCTTCTCATGGGGCCATTCAAAATGAATGAATGGAAAAAAGGCTAAAAACTCAGTACCAGCACCAGAGCCTCCAATTCTGAACAATTGAGACAGTATCGTTCATTGAGAATTTAGTTAGTTTACACTGAATTCATCTAGCATTTCTCTTTTCTCATATAGCAACTCTGGTAGTGTTTTGAAATGGAAAAGAAAACAACTGAAATCATTCCAGCAGATGATTGATGACAATATTTTATTGTATGAAATTTAATTCATCCACAGAGTAAAAAGTACACCTACCTGAATTCTATTCATGTACCTTTTCAGTTGTTTTAAGCTGATGCAAAGTGATGTAGCATTGATACATTTTTATGTTTGGAATGTTTGGGGAATTCATAATGATGAAAAAACAAAACAAAACAAAACAAACTCCAGTCTTGTTTTGTTATAATTCTAGAGTCTAGAGTTAATGTTAAATGGAGCAAAGGTAATATATTGTAACTCTAGTTCGATGGTGTGAAGCAGAGAATGTTAACCTTGTATCAATGCCATACCAAGTCATTACATAACATATGTTTTTGCTTGGATGTCGTGTATATAGTATTAATTCTGCTGCAAGTTTTTAAATGAAGTTTTTATGACTTTGCAGTGCCCCGACCCATGATTGCTTTCTTTGTGTTCCTCTCTGGTCTCAGCAGGATTATGTAACATTTGGGTCCAAACAGTGCCACCAAGAGGCCAAAGCTGGAGGCCAGGATGGCAAATACCTCCACTGCATCTGCATATTTGCCTGGTGAGCTGATATAAGCAGGGACAAAGGCCACCCACACAGCACAGAAAATCAGCATGCTGAAAGTGATGAGTTTGGCCTCATTGAAAGTATCTGGAAGATTCCTTGCTATGAATGCAATCAGAAAACTGAGGATTGAAAGGAAGCCAATATAGCCCAGTAACACTGCAAAACCAACTGGGGACCCAACTGCACACTCATAAACAATCTTATCATTGTTGTATTGAGTGTTTTTGTGAGGAGTTGGGGAGGCAGATACAATCCATGCAGTGCAGATTGCTGCCTGAATAGAAGTGAGAACGATAACTGTCCCTCTCTGCTGCAACACACCAAACCACTTCAGACTGGCTCCCCCTCCTGGCTTGGAGGCCTTGAACACAGCTAGAACCACCATGGTTTTTACCAAAATACATGAGACACAAAGCACAAAGCTGATCCCAAATGCTGCATGTCTCAGCTGGCATGTCCACAGTCTGGGACGGCCGATAAACAGCAGTGAACACAGGAAACAAAACTTAAGTGACACCAAGAGCAGGAAACTCAGTTCGGAATTGTTAGCACGTACCATAGGTGTGCTATGATGATAGATAAAGATGACCAGGACAATAGCACACATACATGTGCCAAGTAATGAGGTTATAGTCAAGCAGATACCCAGAGGCTCATGGTAGGAGAGAAACTCTGTTTTCTTCGGAACACAGTGGTCACGCTGGGGACTGGACCAGAAGTCCTCTGGACAACTGGTGCACTCCATGGAATCTATGAAAAAAGGAAAAGGCTTGAGATATATCTATATTTCCACACTACAATGTTTAAAATTACATACCAACCAGTCGCATTACTGATCTTTCCGTCAGAACAAGGGATGCAGTCAAAACAGCACACAGGTTCCCCTTTCTTTCTGGCCATGCGGGTACCTGGAGGACAGCTTTCACTACACACAGACCGTGGTGGCTATAGGGAGAAAAACATCTGCAATTATACACTACTTAACAGTGCTTTCATGATAATTGTTATTATCTATGAAGTCTCTGAAAAAGCAACCTTTTGTGATTTCAAGTTCCAGAATATCTTATCTTCATCAACTATGAGTTCTTCACCTTTGAATGCCGACCTCTTAACCTCACCCACATTTTGCAGTTTTATTGTTCCATCAGGGAGCTGCAGCCAGTTCATGATATCATATATTGGTAAGGCATCGCCATTTTCATCAAATGACATTTGATCACCAAATGAGGTGATGAAGTTCACCTTTTGCAAATAATGAAGAACCTGTATGTCAGAATATAGGAGAGAGGAATACTTAGAAAATAATTTTTTGTTAACATTTGAACACAGTGGTACCTGGTATTCAATAATAAAATTTCTTATGACACTTACAAAAAATTCTATACCTCGTGACAAGATAGTGTTATTCCTCACCTGATAATACTGGTGGGGAAAATGTTTTCAACTATGTGAGGCATTCATGATTAGTGATTGCACATCTCCTAATTTCTAATCTCTTGGTTTAATCTGTCACCCCATACACCTCAGGAAATACTAATCTATATGATTTAGTTATATGAAAAGGTGAAGTGTAAAGCAATATCACACCTGCCATGGCTCCAGTCTTTTGAAATTGCCACAGCTGTGCCCACTGAAAGGCCCTCTCCCTGGCTCACACTGCAGCATGTCATCAAGGGCGTAGGCCAGAGCATACACAGCCTTGTACACATTATACTCTGGTCTGAGATTGGAAACATCCAACAACTCAGTCTCCACATCCTCTAGATTTTCCTGCCCAGTACATAATGCTCCTCCATCGTCCACCCAACCCTCTGGAGGTGGTGGGAATCTACACTGAAATGTGTATTCCCAAAACAGTTTCACCTGAAATGCATTTAAAATATGTTAAGTTAAAAATCAAAACAATGTATTATTCTTGAGTGTGAGGGTTTAACTCTCACTATGTTATTTCCATAGCTGTTGTTGTGGTAAAGGTCTGGACGTATTTGTAGCAGGTATTCCCTGAGCCCTGGTATTTCTCCTCGACGGATGGCGATGCCTAGAATGCCAGCCAGGTATGGCAGGAGATGGGGGGTCTGAAATGCAGTAGCTGCTATCCAGGATTCACTTGCAATCCACTGAAGGCCTGTCACATTCTGCCTCAGCACCTGTGTATCATATGATATATATATATATATATATATATATATATATATATATATATATATATATATATATATATATATATATATATATATATATATATATATATATATATATATATATATATATATATATATATATATACATATATATAAGCGTACAGTTTTACACAAATTGAGGAAAGTGTTGCATATCATTAAATCTTGAGTTCAGTGGAATTGGTGTGACTAAACAATCCCTGCGAAAAGCACCTTGGACTAGTAAATTTAATGAAATTAAATCTATTTTTATAGCCCAATACATTATTATAACATCAATCTTTCAGTTTGATGAATAAAACTTTAAGATCCATAACTGCATTATAATTAATTATATTTCAAGCCCAACCTCTTCAGTGAGGCCAATATGTTATCTAAATTAAATCTTTCAGTGTGGCAAAAATGTTTACAGGTATAACTTGTATTTTAAGCCCAACCTCTTCCATGAGATTAATCATGTTACTCTCATGTGCAAAACCAATGACCACACGAGCTGTGGATTTCTTCATCACATCCACAATCCTCCTTAGTTTAGCTTGGTCTTTTTCCCAGGGTAAGATCTCAATGTAGGCCAGACAACCGCCACCATACCGAACAAAGTCAGATTGGAAGGATCGAGCAGCGTGGAGTCCATAGTCATCCTCACTGACCAGTAGACCTGCCCAAGTCCAGCCAAAGTGGATCAAAATCTGAATCATAGCACGCACCTTAGAGAATACAAAGTGAACTGGTTAGTGCATAGACAGATAAAAATGTAAAACATGCAAAACAGGTTTCATAATAAATCGTGTTTGAATATTGCCTTACAAAGATTATATATGTGCAATGTTTGCATTGAAAGTGGTTCTTTCTGAGGAATGATTATTTGCAGCTAAAACAAGTAAAATTGTTTCACTCTGGATCACACTTAATTATTGCATTTTAAAGGATATCCTTTCTGTTGCATTAAAGATAAGTTCTTTCTAGTGAATGTTTAACTGCACACGCTGTTATGCAGTTTCATTATAGCTACGGATGGTTACCTGGAAAGCATCACTTGGGATCGTCCTAAAGAAGGATGGAAACTTCTGCCGGTCACTCAGACAGGAACATGTGGCAAAATAACTCACCTGTGAAAGACACAGACTATACACACTGAAAACATTCAATGCCTTTACCAGCTCTTTTAACTTTTTGAAGTTAAAGATAAGTTAAACTAGTTAAAGTTTTTACAATTGACATTAAACTTGACATAAGTCAAAATTATCAACAATAATTATTAAATGGGAAATTGGAAAACTTACCATTGGTACGCTGTATGAACCTATGACAGAGGAGATGGCAATAGAACTTGTAGAAGAAGAATCACCCACAATCCCTATGACTGGAGGGGTTCCTACACAGGTCTTGTCTAATATAAACTGCTCCTCTTGACCACTGATGAGTTACATTGCTGCACGAAATCCTATCTGTAGTTTATAGCAGTTGTCATAAAGACTGTATCCCAGAGTCACATTAGGTAGCAGGTTGGTGTTTCTGTTGATCTCATCAATTGCAAAGGTCATAGTCATGGCAGCCCTGAACCCTGGAATGTAAAAACTAACACAAAACAATACTCTTTGCAATTCATAAATACATAATACAGTGTCTGAAATCTACAGTATTTCAAAACAATTCATCCAGTTGAATATTAACAGTTAAAATGTATAATTAAAAGTTTGAAAATAAGTAAACTGTTTAAAATAGCATGATGCTGAATCTCATTCTTCCAGAGTCATGTTTAATTCATAGAAATACATTCTACAAATGTGACTGATTTTCCACAGCTTCTAATTTTTCCTTTTTACCTGACAAACTCACCCATAGCAGGTAGGCTGTTGTGGCTCTGATGTAAAAGACAGGTCAGGAAAGACAGAAAAGAAGTTGATCTCAAACAGCCCACCTAGAACCACATCTCCAGCTTTGTGCATCCCATTTAGATGAAACTGCCCCTGTAACCGGCAGGACGAGGAATAAAGAGGGGAGGACACAACAGAGGAGAAGTAAGAATACAATAACATGTAAGACATGAGTGATAACAATTCAATATCTAAAAATCCCAGCATGATTTTCCTCCTGGTACTGCCTTTTTCTGAGCCCAGTCTGCTTTATTGCTGTCAACCTCTTTTATTGACTTGCAGCATTGTTTAATCTTGAGCACCGCCCAATGGGGTACAAGCAAGGGTCAGAGTGGGCTTAAAATGAATTTCATTTGAGACTGATTTGGACCAGTGTATCTCAACTAGTGGGTCGTGGACCCATTTTCAGTGGGTCGTGCACCTTTGCTCGGGCGAAAAAAAAATTTAAGAAAAAAATATGTGCTTTTAAATTGAAGAGGATTTTTAATGCAGTGGAGTACTGTCTATTCACACACCATAGGTGGCGATAATGCCCTGTAATGATAATTCACACCCACCATTGCACAACATAGAACAAGAGTCGCAAAGTTTGTTTTTAAATGCTGATTGAGCATGGCGAAAAAACAACCCTGAATATATGAAATGTGGATTGTCCTACACTGAGGACAACAGAAGCCTGCAAAACGGAAGCTGCATTTGGAAACCAAACATCCATCCATCCATCCATCATCTGTACACATTATATGTACGCCGCTTAATCCTCTGCAGGGTCGCGGGGGGGCTGGAGCCTATCCCAGCTGACTTAGGGCGAAGGCAGGGGACACCCTGGACAGGTCGCCAGTCTATCGCTGGGCTGAAACCAAACATACCTCTCTCAAAAATAAACCTGTTAAATACTTTCAAAGACGACTTCAAGACATGAGGACATCACACAAGTGTCTTACTCCTTCGTGCTCCAAGCAAGAATACTTGACAGAGCTCCGAATGCAACTTGGAAGCATTGGTTTTTTTTGCATCGGAAGGATATGGTGCCAGTGCTTCATGAAACATTAAAAGATGTCGTCCAAGTGATAGACTACATTGAACAAAGTGCAAAGAACACACAATGTTTTCAAAAACTGTGCCAAGATCTTGGTAGTGAGCATGTACAGGTGTTGTATCATGCCGAGGTACACTGGCTTTCGAGGGGAAAGGTACTGTCGCGTTTTTATGAACTACGAGGTGAAGTCGCAGCCTTTCTTGCCCAGAACAATTCGCCTCTTGCAGACCTGTTTAGCAATAGTGTGTGGCTTGCACATGTTGCTGATGTGTTTGAACAATTAAACACATTGAATGTGTCTATGCAGGGGAGGGGGCACAACATTTTTTTAACAAGATGACAAAATCGATGCTTTCAAAAAAAGATCTCTGTGTGGGCATGCCATGTCTCTAAAAAACGACTCGACATGTTCCCCAGTGCCTGTCATGAGGGACAGCAACTGGACACGGCAGGAAAAAATGTAATGAGGAAAACAATCACGACACATCTGAGTAATTTTCTGGAGCAGTTTAATAACTATTTTCCTGAGAAACACAGGGATGACGACTGGATACGTAACAAGCAACAAAGAGAGTCAGCTGGTGGAGCTGTCATGTGACAGCACGCTGAAAAAGAAATTCGTGGAGGTAAGCCTCTCTCTCTCTCTCTCTCTCTCTCTCTCTCTCTATATATATATATATATATATATATATATATATATATATATATATATATATATATATATATATATATATATATCTATATATATATCTATATATATATATATAGATATATATATAGATATATATATATATATATATATATATATATATATATATATATACACATACACCCATCAGGCATAACATCATGACCACTGACACGTGAAGTGAATAACACTGATTCTCTCTTCATTGTGGTACCTGTCATGTCCTCGAAGTTGATGTGTTAGAAGCAGGAAAAATGGGCAAGGTTTTGAGCAAGTCTGACAAGGGCCAAATTGTGATAGCTAAACGACCACAACCTTTGAGTTTCGCCCAGAGCGTCATGCAAGCTAGGACTTGCTAGGGCGAGGTGAGTTTGAATGTTTGTTAAGCTGTCTGGCAAGGGAACTCAGTACTGCTTTTGTAGGTGGGTAGTAAGTAATGTCTTAGGCCACCTCCTCTGTTCAAACATGGACCTTCCAGTTTGACATAGATGGACTCCTTTACTCCTCTCTCAAACCATCTGTCTTCTCTGGCCAAGATGTTTAATTTGTTGTCTTTAAATGAATGATTTTTCTCCTTCAGATGTAAGTGGGCAGTCTTGACCTGAGGAGCTGGCCCTCCTATGCTGTGCCATTTGTTTATGGATAGGTTGTTTTGTCTCCCCAATGTACATATTTGTGCATTCCTGGCTGCACTGAACGGCATAAACTACTATACTCTCTTCATGCTCAGTTGTTTTGTTCTCAAGATGTACTAGTTTCTGTCTCACTGTGTTGCTGTGTTTGAAGTTAACTGGGATATGATGTTTATCAAAGATCACAGGGAATGACAAAGATGTTGCTTGTCTTGTCTCCTCCTCTCTGTCTGCTCTGGATCTTTTAGGGGTTATGACACAGATCCAGCCTTGGTAGCCACATGTTTTAAGTGCTCCCCTGGTGTGCTTCTGTTCCTTCTCCTCCCTCTCTGACTTAGTGGGCACAGTCTCACCCCAATGGTTTAGGGTTCTGATGACTCCTTGTTTGTGCTCCAGTGGGTGATGACAGTCAAACAGCAAGTACTGATCTGTGCTTGTACACCTCAATGTTGAGGCTTCTGTCTTCATCAATGTGTACTTCACAGTCCAAGAAGGGCTATCAACTAATTTGAATGAAAATCCATCCATGATAATAGCAGATGCTTAAGCATATCTTGAGCAGTAATACATTTAATTTTTTTTGACAGGGCAAAACACATGACATGAGTTACCTATGGGATGTAAGTGAACATCCATAATGAAAATGAAATAAGTCAAGTTGATGTATTTTTTATTGTGTACAGAAAAAAAGATTCATTCTATCTCATGAAAGAAAGTGCAGTTACTATGTTTGGATTTCCCGACCCATGATTGCTTTCCTTGTGTTTCTCTCTGGTCTCAGCAGGATTATGTAACATTTTGGTCCAAACAGTGCCAACAAGAGACCAAAACTGGAGGCCAGGATGGCAAATACCTCCACTGCATCTGCATATTTGCCTGGTGAGCTGATATAAGCAGGGACAAAGGCCACCCACACAGCACAGAAGATCAGCATGCTGAAAGTGATGAGTTTGGCCTCATTGAAAGTATCTGGAAGATTCCTCGCTATGAATGCAATCAGAAAACTGAGGATAGACAGAAAGCCAATATAGCCCAGTAACACTGCAAAACCAACTGTGGACCCAACTGCACACTCATAAACTATTTTATCATTATAATATTGAGTGTTTTTATGGGGAGTTGGCGAGGCAGATACAATCCACGCAGTACAGATTGCTGCCTGAATAGAAGTGAGAACAATAACTGTCCCTCTCTGCTGCAACACACCAAACCACTTCAGACTGGCTCCCCCTCCTGGCTTGGAGGCCTTGAATACAGCCAGAACCACCATGGTTTTTACCAAAATACATGAGACGCAAAGCACAAAGCTGATCCCAAATGCTGCATGTCTCAGCTGGCATGTCCACAGTGTGGGACGACCAATAAACAGCAGTGAACACAGGAAACATAACTTCAGGGACAGCAGTAACTGGAAACTCAGTTCTGAATTGTTAGCACGTACCATAGGTGTGCTTCGATGAAAGGTGAAGATCCCCAGGACAATAGCAGAGATAGATGTGCCAAGTAATGAGCCAGCTGTCAAGCAGATACCCAGAGGCTCATGGAAGGACAGGAACTCTGTTTTCTTAGGAACGCAGTTGTCACGCTCAGGGCTGGACCAGAAGTCCCCTGGACAGCTCTTGCACTCCATGGAGTCTATGAAAAAAGGAACCAACATGAGAAATATTTATATTTCCACACTATGATGTTAAACACTAAATACTAACCCGTCTCATCACTGATCTTTCCCTCAGAACAAGGGATGCAGTCAAAGCAGCACACAGGTTCCCCTTTCTTTCTGGCCATGCGGGTGCCTGGAGGACAGCTTTCACTACACACAGACCGTGGTGGCTATAAGGATAAAAATAAGAGCCTGTCATTATACGCTAATTTACAGTGCTTTCATGAGTTATCCATGTGTGTCTGAAAAATCAGATATAACCTTAGTAGATTCAAAGTTCCAGAAGATTTTATCTTCATCAATTCTGAGTTCTTCCCCTTTGAAAGCCGACCTCTTGACCTCACCCACATTCTGCAGTTTTATTGTTCCATCAGGGAGCTGCAGCCAGTTCATGATATCATATATTGGTAAAGCATCGCCATTCTCATCAAATGACACTTGATCACCAAATGATGTGGTGAAGTTGACCTTTTGCAGATTATGGAGAACCTGTGAGTATCAGAATATGGAAAAAAGCCAAAGAACACAGATTTAATACCATGATTTTAATATATGAACACAGTGGTAGCTTGTATTCAATAATAAAACTTCATATGATACATACACAGGTTTTTCTATATCTCATGACATGATATTGTTATCCCTAACATGATAATACTGGTGGCGAAAATGTTTTCAACTATGTGAGGCACTCATGATTAGTTATTTTACATCTCTGCAACAAACATATGATTCATTCATACAAACAGGTGGAGTGCAAAGTGATATCACACCTGCCATGGCTCCAGTCTTTGCAAATTTCCACAGCTGTGCCCGCTGAAAGGCCCTCTCCCTGGCTCACACTGCAGCAGGTCATCAAGGGCATAGGCCAGAGCATACACAGCCTTGTACACATTATACTCTGGCCTGAGGTTGGAAACATCCAACAACTCAGTCTCCACATCCTCTAGATTTTCCTGTCCAGTACATAATGCTCCCCCAGCCTCCACCCAACCTGCAGAGGGTGGTGTGAATCTACATTGAAATGTATATTCCCAAAACAGTTTCACCTGAAAAGCATTAAAAACATGTTAACAGTTCACAGTTGAATATGGTAATTGAAATAAACACACTGTATTTTTCCTGCAATTTGTCATCAGAAAGAGGGTTGAACTCTCACTATGTTATTTCCATAGCTGTTGTTGTGGTGTTGATCAGGACGTATTTGTAGCAGGTATTCCCTGAGCCCTGGTATTTCTCCTCGACGGACGGCAATGCCTAGCATGCCAGCCAGGCACGGCATGAGATGGGGGGTCTGAAATGCAGGAGCTGCTATCCAGGATTCACTTGCAATCCACTGAAGGCCTGTCACATTCTGCCTCAGCACCTGTGTATCATATAAAATATATATGTTTACAGGTTTACACACTATGAGCAAGTATTGCATATCATCATAACTGGAGTTCAGTGGAATTGGTGTGAGTAACCAATACCTGCTAAAAGCACCTTGAACTAGTAAATTTAATGAATTAAATCTATTGTTATAGCCCAATGCATTATTATAACATCAGTCTTTCAGTTTGATGAATAAAACTTTAAGATCCATAACTGCATTATAATTAATTATATTTCAAGCCTAACCTCTTCAGTGAGGCCAATATGTTATCTAAATTAAATCTTTCAGTGTGACAAAAGTGTTTACAGGTATAACTTGTATTTTAAGCCCAACCTCTTCCATGAGATTAATCATGTTACTCTCATGTGCAAAACCAATGACCACACGAGCTGTGGATTTCTTCATCACATCCACAATCCTCCTTAGTTTAGCTTGGTCTTTTTCCCAGGGTAAGATCTCAGTGTAGGCCAGACAACCGCCACCATACCGAACAAAGTCAGATTGGAAGGATCGAGCAGCGTGGAGTCCATAGTCATCCTCACTGACCAGTAGACCTGCCCAAGTCCAGCCAAAGTGGTTCAAAATCTGAATCATAGCACGCACCTTAGGGAATAAAAAGTGAACTGGTTAGTGCATAGACAGAAAAAAAATGGAAAACATGCAAAACAGGTTTCATAATAAATCGTGTTTGAATATTGCCTTACAAAGATTATATATGTACGTTTGCATTGAAAGTGGTTCTTTCTGAGGAATGATTATTTGCAACTAAAACAACTAAAATTGTTTCACTCTGGATCACACTTAATTATTGCATTTTAAAGGATATCCTTTCTGTTGCATTAAAGATAAGTTCTTTCTAGTGAATGTTTAACTGCACACGCTGTTATGCAGTTTCATTATAGCTACGGATGGTTACCTGGAAAGCATCACTTGGGATCGTCCTAAAGAAGGATGGAAACTTCTGCCGGTCACTCAGACAGGAACATGTGGCAAAATAACTCACCTGTGAAAGACACAGACTATACACACTGAAAATATTCAATGCCTTTACCAGCTCTTTTAACTTTTTGAATTTAAAGATAAGTTAAACTAGTTAAAGTTTTTACAATTGACATTAAACTTGACATAAGTTAAAATGATCAGCAATAATTATTAGATGGGAAAGCGGAAAACTTACCATTGGTACGCTGTATGAACCTATGACAGAGGAGATGGCAATAGAACTTGTAGAAAAAGAATCACCCACAATCCCTATGACTGGAGGGGTTCCTACACAGGTCTTGTCTAATATAAACTGCTCCTCTTGACCACTGATGAGTGACATTGCTGCACGAAATCCTATCTGTAGTTTATAGCAGTTATCATAAAGACTGTATCCCAGAGTCACATTAGGTAGCAGGTTGGTGTTTCTGTTGATCTCATCAATTGCAAAGGTCATAGTCATGGCAGCCCTGAACCCTGGAATGTAAAAACTAACACAAAACAATACTCTTTGCAATTCATAAATACATAATACAGTGTCTGAAATCTACAGTATTTCAAAACAATTAATCTCGTTGAATATTAACAGTTAATATGTATAATTAAAACTTTGAAAATAAGTAAATTGTTTAAAATAGCATGATGCTGAATCTCATTCTTCCAGAGTCATGTTTAATTTATAGAAATACATTCTACAAATGTGACTGATTTTCCACAGCTTCTAATTTTTCCTTTTTTCCTGACAAACTCACCCATAGCAGGTAGGCTGTTGTGGCTCTGATGTAAAAGACAGGTCAGGAAAGACAGAAAAGAAGTTGATCTCAAACAGCCCACCTAGAACCACATCTCCAGCTTTGTGCATCCCATTTAGATGAAACTGCCCCTGTAACCGGCAGGACGAGGAATAAAGAGGGGAGGACACAACAGAGGAGAAGTAAGAATACAATAACATGTAAGACATGAGTGATAACAATTCAATATCTAAAAATCCCAGCATGATTTTCCTCCTGGTACTGCCTTTTTCTGAGCCCAGTCTTCTTTATTGCTGTCAACCTCTTTTATTGCCTTGCAGCATTGTTTAATCTTGAGCACCGCCCAATGGGGTACAAGCAAGGGTCAGAGTGGACTTAAAATGAATTTCATTTGAGACTGATTTGGACCAGTGTATCTCAACTAGTGGGTCGTGGACCCGTTTTCAGTGGGTCGTGCACCTTTGCTCGGGCGAAAAAAAAATTTAAGAAAAAAATATGTGCTTTTAAATTGAAGAGGATTTTTAATGCAGTGGAGTACTGTCTATTCACACACCATAGGTGGCGACAATGCCCTGTAATGATAATTCACACCCACCATTGCACAACATAGAACAAGAGTCGCAAAGTTTGTTTTTAAATGCTAATTGAGCATGGCGAAAAAACGACCCTGAATATATGAAATGTGGATTGTCCTACATTGAGGACAACAGAGGACATAAACCTCAGTGTGTTTTGTGCAGCGAGGTGTTGGCACAAAAAAGCGTGAAGCCTGCAAAACGGAAGCTGCATTTGGAAACCAAACATACCTCTCTCAAAAATAAACCTGTTAAATACTTTCAAAGACGACTTCAAGACATGAGGACATCACACAAGTGTCTTACTCCTTCATGCTCCAAGCAAGAATACTTGACAGAGCTCCGAATGCAACTTGGAAGCATTGGTTTTTTTTTGCGTCGGAAGGATATGGTGCCAGTGCTTCATGAAACATTAAAAGATGTCGTCCAAGTGATAGACTACATTGAACAAAGTGCAAAGAACACACAATGTTTTCAAAAACTGTGCCAAGATCTTGGTAGTGAGCATGTACAGGTGTTGTATCATGCCGAGGTACACTGGCTTTCGAGGGGAAAGGTACTGTCGCGTTTTTATGAACTACGAGGTGAAATCGCAGCCTTTCTTGCCCAGAACAATTCGCCTCTTGCAGACCTTTTTAGCAATAGTGTGTGGCTTGCACATGTTGCTTACCTTGCTGATGTGTTTGAACAATTAAACACACTGAATGTGTCTATGCAGGGGAGGGGGCACAACATTTTTTAACAAGATGACAAAATCGATGCTTTCAAAAAAAGCTCTCTGTGTGGGCATGCCATGTCTCTAAAAACCGTGACAGCACGCTGAAAAAGAAATTCATGGAGGTAAGCCTCTCTCTCTCTCTCTCTCTCTCTCTCTCTCTCTCTCTCTCTCTCTCTATATATATATATATATATATATATATATATATATATATATATATATATATATATATATATATATATATATATATATATACAGTAGTGTTCAAAATAATAGTAGTGTGTTTAAAAAAGTGAGTAAAGCTCAAAATCCTTATTTTATTTTTATTTTATTTCCATACACGCAAATGCTTTGGAAACACTGCACATTCTATTCTGAATCAAAACATGAATTGTTGTTACTTTACAAAAGTGAGGAAAAAATCATATTTTACGCTGTTCAAAAAAATAGCAGTGTTTGCATTTTTCATTACAAACTCAAACATTTACTTTATGAATTGAAAAATGCTTGAAGATTTAGCTTTCTTGTGAATCACTGAACCAATATTTGTAGTATAACCACTGTTTCTGGAACTGCTTTACATCTGTGTTGCATGGAGTCAACCAACTTCTGGCACCTGTGAACAGGTATTCCAGCCCAGGACGATTGGACTACATTCCATAATTCCTCTGCATTTCTTGGTTTTGCCTCAGAAACAGCAAGTTTTCTATTGGATTAAGGTCCGGGGATTGGGCTGGCCACTCCATAACGTTAATATTGTTGGTCTGGAACCAAGATGCTACTTGCTTGCTGGTGTGTTTGGGGTCGTTGTCTTGTTAAAACACCCATTTCAAGGGCATTTCCTCTTCAGCATAAGGCAACATGACCTCTTCAAGAAATCTGATGTATTCAAACTGATCCATGATCCCTGGTGTGTGATAAATAGGCCCACCACCATAGTAAGAGAAATATCCCCATATCATGATGCTTGCGCCACCATGCTTTATTGTCTTTAAAGTGTTCTGTGGCTTGAATTCAGTTTTTGAGGGTTGTCTGACAAACTGTCTGTGGCCCCTAGACCCAAAAAGAACAATCTTACTTTCATCAGTCCACAATATGTTGCACCATTTCTCTTTAGGCCAGTCAATGTGTTCTTTGGCAAATTGTAGTCTCTTCAGCACATGTCGTTTTATCAACAATGGCTAACATAACTTGGCTTCACATAGGCGTCTTCTAACTGTTACAGTACTCACAGGTAACTTTAGATCTTCTTTGATCACCCTGGAGCTGATCATTAGCTCAGTTTTTGCCATTTTGGCTATTCTTCGGTCCATTTGAACGGTGGTTTTCCGTTGTCTTCCACGCCTTTCTGGTTTTGGTTGCCATCTTAAAGCATTGGAGATCATTTTAGCTGAGCAGCCTATCATTTTCTGCACTTCTTTGTATGTTTTCTCTTCTCTAATCAACTTTTTGCTAATCACTTTTGCTCAAAGCGCGCTGTTCTTCTGAACAATGTGTGGAACGACCCATTTTACTCCGATTTTCAGAAAGAAATGCTCTACAACCAGCTGGTACATGTGCTGTCTTTGTTCTTACCTGTTTGACACCTGTTTTTTCATAGAGTGAATGACCTCACTAATTGAACTCCACACTGCTATTATTTTGAACACGCCCCATCCAATTACTGATTCAATTACACAGACTCAGCAGCATGCATGTCATGACTAATGGGTCTGTTGGTTTTCTGTTACTCTACTACACCTACTAGTAAATTATTTGCCATATAAAAATATAATTTCTACCAAAAACAGTGATTGATCTGATTAGTGATTTTGGACTGCTATTATTTTGAACACAACTGTGTATATATATATATATACACACACATATATACACACAAATATATACACACAAATATACATATACATATACACCCATCAGGCATAACATTATGACCACTGACACGTGAAGTGAATAACACTGATTCTCTCTTCATTGTGGTACCTGTCATGTCCTCGAAGTCGATGTGTTAGAAGCAGGAAAAATGGGCAAGGTTTTGAGCACGTCTGACAAGGGCCAAATTGTGATAGCTAAACGACCACAACCTTTGAGTTTCGCCCAGAGCGTCATGCAAGCTAGGACTTGCTAGGGCGAGGTGAGTTTGAATGTTTGTTAAGCTGTCTGGCAAGGGAACTCAGTACTGTTTTTGTAGGTGGGTAGTAAGTAATGTCTTAGGCCACCTCCTCTGTTCAAACATGGTCCTTCCAGTTTGACATAGATGGACTCCTTTACTCCTCTCTCAAACCATCTGTCTTCTCTGGCCAAGATGTTTAATTTGTTGTCTTTAAATGAATGATTTTTCTCCTTCAGATGTAAGTGGGCAGCCAAGTCTTGACCTGAGGAGCTGGCCCTCCTATTCTGTGCCATTTGTTCATGGATAGGTTGTTTTGTCTCCCCAATGTACATATTTGTGCATTCCTGGCTGCACTGAACAGCATAAACTACTATACTCTCTTCATGCTTGGTTGTTTTGTTCTCAAGATGTACTAGTTTCTGTCTCACTGTGTTGCTGTGTTTGAAGTTAACTGGGATATGATGTTTATCAAAGATCACAGGGAATGACAAAGATGTTGCTTGTCTTGTCTCCTCCTCTCTGTCTGCTCTGGATCTTTTAGCGGTTATGACACAGATCCAGTCTTGGTAGCCACATGTTTTAAGTGCTCCCCTGGTGTGCTTCTGTTCCTTCTCCTCCCTCTCTGACTTAGTGGGCACCATCTCAGCCCGATGGTTTAGGGTTCTGATGACTCCTTGTTTGTGCTCCAGTGGGTGATGAGAGTCAAACAGCAAGTAGTGATCTGTGCTTGTACACCTCAGTATTGAGGCTTCCGTCTTCATCAAAGTGTACTTCACAGTCCAGGAGGGCTATCAACTAATTCTAATGAAAATCCATCCATGATAATAGCAGATGCTTAACCATATCTTGAGCAGTAAAACATTCCATTTTATTCGACTGGGCAAAACACATGACGAGTTACGAGTTATGGGATGTAAGTGAACTTCCATAATAAGATAAAATAGGTAAGTTGATGTATTTTTAATGTATACAGAAAAAAGGATTCATTCTATCTCATGAAAGAAAGTGCAGTTACTATGTTTGGATTTCCCGACCCATGATTGCTTTCCTTGTGTTCCTCTCTGGTCTCAGCAGGATTATGTAACATTTTGGTCCAAACAGTGCCAACAAGAGACCAAAACTGGAGGCCAGGATGGCAAATACCTCCACTGCATCTGCATATTTGCCTGGTGAGCTGATATAAGCAGGGACAAAGGCCACCCACACAGCACAGAAGATCAGCATGCTGAAAGTGATGAGTTTGGCCTCATTGAAAGTGTCTGGAAGATTCCTCGCTATGAAGGCAATCAGAAAACTGAGGATAGACAGAAAGCCAATATAGCCCAGTAACACTGCAAAACCAACTGTGGACCCAACTGCACACTCATAAACTATTTTATCATTATAATATTGAGTGTTTTTATGGGGAGTTGGCGAGGCAGATACAATCCACGCAGTACAGATTGCTGCCTGGATAGAAGTAAGAACCATAACTGTTCCTCTCTGCTGCAACACACCAAACCACTTCAGACTGGCTCCACCTCCTGGCTTGGAGGCCTTGAACACAGCCAGAACCACCATGGTTTTTACCAAAATACATGAGACACAAAGCACAAAGCTGATCCCAAATGCTGCATGTCTCAGCTGGCATGTCCACAGCCTGGGACGGCCGATAAACAGCAGTGAACACAGGAAACATAACTTCAGGGACAGCAGTAACTGGAAACTCAGTTCTGAATTGTTGGCACGTACCATAGGTGTGCTTCGATGAAAGGTGAAGATCCCCAGGACAATAGCACAGATAGATGTGCCAAGTAATGAGCCAGCTGTCAAGCAGATACCCAGAGGCTCTTGGAAGGAAAGGAACTCTGTTTTTTTAGGAACACAGTTGTCACGGTTTGGGCTGGACCAGAAGTCCCCTGGACAACTCTTGCACTCCATGGAATCTATGAAAGAAGGAATCGACGTGAGATATATTTATATTTACACACTACAATATTTAAAACTAAATACCAACCAGTCTCATTACTGATCTTTCCTTCAGAACAAGGGATGCAGTCAAAACAGCACACAGGTTCCCCTTTCTTTCTGGCCATGCGGGTACCTGGAGAACAGCTTTCACTACACACAGACCGGGGTGGCTATAAGGAGAAAAGATTGTCATTATACACTCATTTACAGTGCTTTCATGAGTTATCCATGGTGTGTCTGGAAAATCAGATATAACCTTTTTGGACTTAAAGTTCCAGAAGATTTTATTTTCATCAATTGTGAGTTCTTCCCCTTTGAATGCCGACCTTCTAACCTCACCCACATTCTGCAGTTTTATTGTTCCATCAGGGAGCTGCAGCCAGTTCATGACATCATAGATTGGGAAAGCATCACCATTCTCATCAAATGACACTTGATCACCAAATGATGTGGTGAAGTTGACCTTTTGCAAATAATGTAGAAGCTATGGATAACAGAATATATTACATAAAAAGAAATACATTAACACATGAAAACAGCAGTATCTTGTATTGAATATTAAACTTCATATGCACATATTATTAGTTATTTCATATCCCTGGGTTTAATCCGTTACCATATATACCTCATGAAGTACTAAAGCACATTATTCATTCATACAAACAAGTGGAGGGCAGAGATATATCACACCTGCCATGGCTCCAGTCTTTTCAAATTGCCACAGCTGTGCCCACTGAAAGGCCCTCTCCCTGGCTCACACTGCAGCATGTCATCAAGGGCATAGGCCAGAGCATACACAGCCTTGTACACATTATACTCTGGCCTGAGATTGGAAACATCCAACAACTCAGTCTCCACATCCTCTAGATTTTCCTGCCCAGTACATAATGCTCCTCCATCGTCCACCCAACCCTCTGGAGGTGGTGGGAATCTACACTGAAATGTGTATTCCCAAAACAGTTTCACCTGAAATGCATTTGAAATGTGTTAACAGAAACAGACATGCTGTATTATTCCTGCAATTTTTCATTAGATTGGGAGGGTTAAACTCTCACTATGTTATTTCCATAGCTGTTGTTGTGGTGAAGGTCTGGACGTATTTGTAGCAGGTATTCCCTGAGCCCTGGTATTTCTCCTCGATGGATGGCGATGCCTAGAATGCCAGCCAGGTATGGCATGAGATGGGGGGTCTGAAATACAGTAACTGCTATCCAGGATTCACTTGCAATCCACTGCAGGCCTGTCACATTCTGCCTCAGCAACTGTGCATCATATGACATATATATGTTTACAGGTTTATACTCTATGAGCAAAGTGTTGCATATCATCATAACTGGAGTTCAGTCGAATTGGTGTGAGTAAACAATCCCTGATAAAAGCACCTTGGACTAGTACATTTAATGAAATTGAATTTAATTGTATAGCTCAGTGCATTGTAACTTAAATATTTCAGTTTGATGAATAAAACTTTAAGATCCATAACTGCATTCATATATTTAAGTTATATCTGAAGCCAAACCTCTTCAATAAGGTTTATCATGTAACTCTCATGTGCAAACCCAATGACCACACGAGCTGTGGATTTCTTTATCACATCCACAATCCTCTTTATTTCAGCTCGGTCATTTTCCCAGGGCAAGATCTCAACATAGGCCAGACAACCTCCACCAGACTGGACAAATTCAGACTGGAAAGATTGAACGGCATGGAGCCCATAGTCATCGTCACTGACCAGCAGACCTGCCCAAGTCCAGCCGAAGTGGTTTAGAATCTGAATCATAGCACGCACCTTACAGAGTGAAGTGGTTAGTGCAAGGACAGAAAGAATAAAACATTTATTGGAAAACATGCAAAACTGTTTTTACAATAAATCAATTCAAAGATTATCTCTCTCTCTCTCTCTCTCTCTCTCTCTCTCTCTCTCTCTCTCTCTCTCTATATATATATATATATATATATATATATATATATATATATATATATATATATATATATATATATATATATATATATATTTCGCATTGAAGGGAAATCACATTTAATCAGTGCATTTTAAAGAATATAATTGCTGTTGCTGTGTGGGGCATTCTTTCTTGTGAATGTTTAACTGCACATGCTGTGATGTATTTCAATTGTGGCAACAGATAGTCACCTGGAAACCATCACTTGGGATCGTCCTAAAGAAAGATGGAAACTTCTGCCGGTCACTCAGACAGGAACATGTGGCAAAGTAACTCACCTGTGAAAGACACATACTGTACATCCTGAAAAATTCAATAACTTTACAAGCTCTCTTGACTTTTTTAAAATAAAAGACTACATTTTTACATCTGACATTAAACTTGACATGAAGTAAAAGATTTCCAATAATCATTATTAGAATGGAATCTGGGAAACTTACCATTGGTACTCTGTAAGAACCTGTGACATAGGCGATGGCGATAGAACTTGTAGAAAAAGAATCACCCACAATCCCCATGACTGGAGGGGTTCCTTGACAGGTCTCATCTAATATAAACTTCTCTTCTTGACCACTGATGAGTGACATTGCTGCACGAAATCCTATCTGTAGTTTGTAGCAGTTATCATAAAGACTGTATCCCAGAGTCACATTAGGTAGCAGGTTGGTGTTTCTGTTGATCTCATCAATTGCAAAGATCATAGTCATGGCAGTCCTGAACCCTAAAATTAAAAAACTAATAAAAAACAATACAACTTATCCAAATTGATAAATACATGACAGTGTCTGACAACTACAGTTTTTGAATGAATTTTGTGAAAAGTAATTTTTTTATAATTGCATTAATGCTGAATCTCGTTCTTCGACAGCAATATTTAATTTGTAGAAATACATTCTACAAATATGAGTGATTTTCCACAGCTTCTATTTTCTGTTATTGTCCTGACAAACTCACCCATGGCAGGTAGGCTGCTGTGGCTCTGAGGTAAAAGACAGGTCAGGAAAGACAGAAAAGAAGTGGATCTCAAATATCCCACCTAAAACCACATCTCCAGCTTTGTGCAGTCCATTTAGATGAGACTTTCCCTGTAACTGGCAGGAGGAATAAAGTGGGGAGGACACAACAGAAGAAAAGAAGGAATACAACAACATGAAGTACATGAGTGAGAACAATTTAATATCTACAAATCCCAACATGGCATTCCTCCTAATCATCCCTTTTCTGAGCCCAGTCAGTTTTCTTGCTGTCAACATCTTTTATTGACTTGCAGCATTGTTTAATCTTAAGCACCACCCAAAGTTGGGCAGGGATTTAAACTAATTTCATTTGAGGTTAATTATGAGAACACTAAGACATTTAGTGAAACAGTCTTTTGATTTATTTTTTCTTTGCACTGTCTTGTTTGATTGAGGGCAATATTGTAAATCAGCTAAATAAACCAACAAAGATCTTTATTTCCAACCTGGTAGATGCTTATTAAACTTTCTCGGAGGATGAATTATCACACATTACAACATAACAGTACTGTAGAATTAAATTTAAAAAAAAAAAAAAAAACACATTTCTTTCCTTCCTGTTCGACATTTAGACATGACCCTTTCTTTTAGTTTAATTCACAACAGTCTAATTCAGCTTGAACATGTAGAAAGTAAAGATGCTCTTGTTTTGTTTTATATTGCGGTACAGTTCTGCTATAGACTTTCATGGAGGCTAATTTGCAATACCTTGAAACATGACAGTAACATACATTTGAGAGATATCACAAATCTGCTACTTGTGACACACCTTTTTTGGACGGTCCAGTACAATGTTATATTTCTGACAAACATATTCAGTCAAATGTAGCTCCAAATGCATGACATGAAATGGGGCAAGAGGATATAGCATCAGCTGATCTTTGGTCTGAGCATGGTGGATGCATGGGGTTATGCGTAAGTACCTACAAACAGCAATCAGTTTACATGGGATGTGTGAAGTAGTGACCAGATATGGACTAATGTGGTTTAACTTAGGCCACACTTTTATTATAATGAAAAGCATATGACCCTGCAAGTAGGTGTATGTTATACAAAACAGGCTTTAATTAACACCAATTAAAACCTATTCCTCATAATATTAGCAGCTGTAGATTCACTATATATTACATATTCTTGTGGACTAAATTCTATACATACTGTATGTGATATGAGCTTACCTACACAAGAGAATATGTGTGTCAAAATAAGTCAAGTTTACATTTCTTCAAATTGTGTACAGAAAAAAAAAGATTAATTCTGTCTCATGAAGATACATGCAGTGAATAGGCCTGGATTTACCGGCCCATTATTGCCTTCCGTGTGTTCATCTCTGGTCTCAGCAGGATTATGTAACATTTGGGTCCAAACAGTGCCCCCAAGAGACCAAAACTGGAGGCCAGGATGGCAAATACCTCCACTGCATCTGCATATTTGCCTGGTGAGCTGACATAAGCAGGGACAAAGGCCACCCACACAGCACAGAAGATCAGCATGCTGAAAGTGATGAGTTTGGCCTCATTGAAAGTATCTGGAAGATTCCTTGCTATAAATGCAATCAAAAAGCTGAGGATAGAAAGAAAGCCAATATAGCTCAGTAACACTGCAAAACCAACTGTGGACCCAACTGCACACTCATAAACTATCCTGTCATGGTTATATTGAGTGTTTTTATGTGGAGTCGGGGAAGCAGAGACAAGCCACGCAGTGCAGATAGCTGCCTGAACAGAAGTGAGAACCATAACTATCCCTCTCTGCTGCAAAACACCAAACCACTTCAGACTGGCTCCCCCTCCTGGCTTGGAGGCCTTGAACACAGCCAGAACCACCATGGTTTTTACCAGAATACATGAGACACAAAGCACAAAGCTGATCCCAAATGCCGCATGTCTCAGCTGACATGTCCACAGTCGAGGGCGACCAATAAACAGCAGTGAACACAGGAAACATAACTTCAGAGACAGCAAGAGCAGGAAGCTCAGTTCTGAATTGTTGGCACGCACTATAGGTGTGCTATGATGATAGATAAAAATGCCCATGACAACAGCACACATACATGTGCCCAGTAATGAGGTTGCTGTCAAGCAGTAACCCAGAGGCTCATGGTAGGAGAGAAACTCTGTTTTCTTATGAACACAGTGGTCACGCTGGGGGCTGGACCAGAAATCCTCAGGACAAGTGGTGCACTCCATTGAGTCTATGAGAAAAGGAAAATACCTGAGATACTTGATATGATAATATCATGTCTCAAAACTGCCTTGTTTCAAGTTAGAAACTAACCACTTTTATTGCTGATCTTTCCCTCAGAACAAGGGATGCAGTCAAAACAGCACACAGGTTCCCCTTTCTTTCTGGCCATGCGGGTACCTGGAGGACAGCTCTCACTGCACACTGAGTGGGGTGGCTATAGGGAGAAAAAGAGATATCTATGATTATAAACAACTTTATACTTCTATAATGAGTTATCCATGGTATGTCTGAAAAATCAGATATAACCTTTTTTGATTCAAAGTTCCAAAATATTTTGCCTTCATCAATTGTGAATTCTTCACTCTTGAAGGCCGACCTCTTGACCTCACCCACATTCTGAACTTTAGTTCTTCCATCAGGGAGCCACAGCCAGTTCATGACATCATAGATTGCTAAGGCATCACCATTCTCATCAAATGACACTTGATCACCAAATGTTGTAGTGAAGTTGACTTTTTCCAAGTAATATATTAGCTATGTACAGAGATGAAAAAACAAATAAGACAGATTCAAACACACATCTCAAACACCTTGAGCAATTTTTGGGGTGCCTGACCCTCCTGTATTTATTTTTATTTTTAACCGACCTATTCCAGCATCATCGGCATCTGGTATTTGCCCCTTTCAGCCCAGATAAGTGTCACTGTTTGTGGTTGAGGGCTACAATTGTCTTTTTTTTAAAGTATTTTTTGGCCTTTTATGGCTTCATTGACAGTACAGCTGAAGATATGACAGGAAACATAGGGAGAGTAACACACGGCAAAGGGACCTGGGCCGGGAGTCAAACCCAGGTCCACTGCAGGGGCCTCCGCACATGGGACACGTGCTCTACTAAGTGAGCTAAACGGCACCCCTACAATTGCCTTTATGATGATAAAAAGCACTGCCATTACCCAGTAGTAGGTCATTTCCTCTCACTTTTTGTTCAGCACATTACAATTAATAGTACCAATCTGCATGAAACACTCAACTGTATAATTTAGTCATTTAACAGATTGAGTGTAAAGTGATATCACACCTGCCATGGCTCCAGTCTTTTCAAACTGCCACAGCTGTGCCCGCTGAAAGGCCCTCTCCCTGGTTCACACTGCAGCAGGTCATCAAGGGCATAGGCCAGAGCATACACAGCCTTGTACACATTATACTCTGGTCTGAGATTGGAAACATCCAACAACTCAGTCTCCACATCCTCTAGCTTTTCCTGTCCAGTACATAAAGTTCCCCCAGCCTCCACCCAACCTGCTGGAGGTGGTGGGAATCTACATTGAAATGTGAATTCCCAAAATTGGTTTACCTGAAACATATTCAATCAATCTTAGAAATGATGTTTATGTATTTTTATTGCAATTACCAGATCAGATTGCACTCTCACCATACTATTTTCATAGCTGTTGTTATGGTGTAGGTCAGGAAGCATTTGTAGAAGGAATTCCTTGAAGCCTGGTATTTCTCCTCGACGGATGGCAATTCCTAGTGTGCCAGCCAGGTACGGCATGAGATCAGGGGTCTGGAGGACAGTAGCAGCTGTCCAGGCTTCACTGGCAATCCACTGCAGGCCTGTCACATTCTGCCTCACCACCTGAGTATCAAAATAGAGAACTCCATAATGCCAGGTCATTAAAAGTAGTGTCTCGTCTTCAGTATTATGAGCAAATTGATGTGTCCAGTATCATTATAACCAAAGTTTTGTGTAATTGCCTGAGTAATTTATTGTGCTCTGAAACCTGGCTAACAGGGCTTTCAAAAAATCAGTATTTGTATTCGAATAAATATTTTTGTCAAAGGCCAACATGTTATCTAACTTAAATCTTTCAGTGTGACAAAAAAGTTTACAGGTATAACTTGTATTTTAAGCCCAACCTCTTCCATGAGATTAATCATGTTTCTCTCATGTGCAAACACAATGACCACACGAGCTGTGGATTTCTTCATCACATCTACGATCCTCTTTAGTTCATTTGGGTCATTGCTCCATGGTAACACCTCTAAGTAGGCAAGACAACCTCCACCAGAGTGTGCCAGGTCAGATTGGAAGGATCGAGCAGCATGGAGTCCATAGTCATCATCACTGACCAGCAGACCTGTCCAAGTCCAGCCAAAATGCTTCAGTATCTGTATCATAGCCTGCACCTAAGTGATTAAAAAGATCAGTTTTTGCAGGCTGAAATAGTCTTTTTATGGAAAACATCCTATAAATGGTTCATATTTTAACATATTTAGTTGATGGTTTTGCAGTATAGTATGCACATTTTAATTATGCTGATGGATGGTCACCTGGAAAGCATCACTTGGGATCGTCCTAAAGAAGGATGGAAACTTCTGCTGGTCACTCAGACAGGAACATGTGGCAAAATAACTCACCTGTGAAAGACACAGACTGTACATCCTGAAAACAAGACTTTTTCAGCTCTTCTAATCATTAAATGTTACTCCATGTTTACAAGTAGTGTTAGGCAAGACTCCTTCAAAATGCAATATACAGTTTTACACATTACTTGTTATCTTCATTTTAAAGTAAAACATTACTTTACAATATTATTATAATATATATATATATATATATATATATATATATATATATATATATATATATGTATATATATATATATATATATATATATATATATATATATATATATATATAATATCTCCATAGAGTGAAATGTTACTTATTACACTACTTTTTGGTTAGAAGGCAAATTGGCAAACTTACCATAGGTACTCTGTACAAACCTAAGATGGAGGAGATGGCGATAGAATGTGTAGAAGAAGAATCACCCACAATCCCTATGACTGGAGGGGTTCCTACACAGGCCTCATCTAACATAAAGTGCTCCCCTTGACCACTGACAAGGGATATTGCTGCACGAAATGCTGTCTGTAGTTTGTAACAGTTATCATAAATAATGTATCCCAGAGTCACATCATGTAGCAGGTTGGAGTTTCTGTTGATTTCATCAATAGCAAAGGCCATGGTCTGGACCCTCCTAAAACCTACAGCATCAAAACTAAAACAAATATCACTATTAACTTTAAAAAAAATACAATAATAATGCATACAATATTATAATACTATAATCATAATAATAAAACTAATAAAATAAAAAAATAATAATAAAATAACTCTGACAACACAAATACGTTGCATAAATAACATTTTTCTTTTAAATAATAATGGCAGATTAAATTACATAGATACAAAGGTAGAAAAAAACACATAATAGTATGCGTGCCAAGTCCCATTCTTTCAGTGTCATAATTGATTTGCAAAATATATATGATTCTTTATGATTTTGAGACTCACCCATGGCAGGTAGGCTGTTGTGGCTTAGATGTAAAAGAGAGGTCAGGAAACACAGAGAAGAAGTGAATTGCAAATATCCCACCTAGAACAACATCTCCAGCCTTGTGCATCTCATTAAGATGAAACTGTCCTTGTCCCTGGCAGGAGGAGGAATAAAGAGGGGAGGACACAGCAGAAGAGAAGTAGGAATACAATAAAATGAAATACATGAGAAAGAGAAAGTTGATCTTTAAAAATGTCCACATGACTTCCTTCCTGTAAGCCCTTTCTCTGAGTCAAGCCAGTTTTATTGGGATGTGTTCCCCTTTTGAAGATTTGCCGTCCTGTTTAATATAATGCACCACCCATTTGGGCTTAAGAAAAAGAAGGCGTAGGGCAGAAAATGCATTTACTTTGAGAGTGATTTTGTATATAGCATACTAAGAAATTTGGTGAAATAGTAAATTTTCCCATGTATTTTACTGTCAATTTGATGTAGGGCTTTTGTATCTGTCTGGCACACAATAACTTTTTATTCACTGTGTTATATTTGATATGGTGTGTTCTCTTCATAAAAATGCGTGCAGGTTATCTGACCTTTGTCTGTCAATGTTCCCTTAGCAAAAAGTAGTATACCTGAAGTTCATTTTATTAAGTATGCTTGAGTATAATTATAGCAAGTATACGTATATATGGACAATGTACTTGTAGCTTACTAGAAAGAGCACTAATTTAATACTTCTTCGGACTAAATTGGAACAAGTTTGTAAAAGTATACTTTAAGTATACTTTATAGGGTCATTTTAAGTTTACAGAAGTACACTTTCAAGTATGCAACAAGTACACTTATCTATATACTACTAGTGTAATAAGTATTAGTGTTGTGTCGGTCATGAACGTGTCATTCGAACAAACAAATGTTTTGAGTGAACAAAGTGAACGGAATCACTTAATAAACTAATTTGTTCCTTTCTCAGTTCAGTTGAACTCAGCCATGAGCATGCCGTGACTCACTTGTGAATCTTCAGCGAACGACACAGCCAGCATGCCGACGGGGACGTACTCTCCACACATAGAACTGTGAGGACGTGATTCACGTTCGCGCTGTGATTCGGTCATGATTCGCGAACCTACCGCACACAGAGAACTGTCACTGAGGACGTGCTTCTTGTTCACGTACTGTGCTGAAAGTGGTGCTGCATCACTCACTCACTCACTCACTCAGAGTTGATTCACATTCAGTAACCGTACTGCTAAAATTAGCGCTGTGTTGCTACCATCCGTGTAGCATCATGTTAAGTGATTTTACTGCACATTAAAAGTCACTCACGTTTGCGAACGTGATTCTCAGTGACATGAATCATGAGTGAGCAGTTCGTTCATTGAACGACCTGCTGAGGACGTGAATCACGTTCGCGCTGTCATTCACTCATGATTTGCGTTGCTGAGAACGTGATCCTCGTTAACATACTGTGCTGAAAGTGGCACTGTGTCACTCGCTCACTCAGGGAGGAGGAGTTGATTCACGTTCAGTAACCATACTGCTAAAATTAGCTCTGTGTTATACTGTGTGTACATCCATGTAGCATCACGTTAAGTGATTTTACTGTGCACAGAGGACACATTCACAGTGTAATAATTTTAGTGCATGTATGCCACTCAAAGCAGCGCTGCGTCTCCCGTGAATGATTGTGTACTATAGTCCGTGAACGCACCGTCCCTCAGTAAGTGAACGTGAACTTCAGGGCTGAATCATGAACTGGCTGTTTATCAGTTTTGATTGTTATGCAGGTGTCAGGGCTCATGGCAGTAACCACTAGTTAGCAGTAGCCCCACTGGAGCCTCTACAAATGCATCACTTACAGAGGTGGTTTGGCAGCCTATGCTTGGATGCCAAACCATCACTTGCAGAGGTGGTTTGGCAGCCTATGCTTGGATGCCAAACCATCACTTGCAGAGGTGGTTTGGCAGCTTATGCTTGGATGCCAAGAGGCACAAATACAACATGATTACCATTCCCTCATCAGTGCAGGAGGACCTGCCTGAAGAAGAGGGGCACTGGCCTTGTATCCGAGGATGTGTTTGCCAAACAGCCGCTGTTCGCTGTGGTTCTCTCTTATCCTGTAAGATGAACCATCCCCGGGGATGGTCAACTGCTTCATGCCATCCCTCCTTTTTGCCTCATCCCTCCACTCCTGGAGATTATATGTCCCTTAGTGGAACCTACTGTTTGTGCTTGAGGCTTTGCTCTTTGAAGGTGTCATTTATGATGGGTTTGCTGGTAGCACTGACCTTGGCAAAGAGAATGAATTGGCTATGTGCCCAGTTGGTTAATGCTGTTCTATGGTCCCTGCAGTGGAGCTAGTCTTAGACCAAACCCCTCTTTTGTTCCTTAGAACATACTTCTATTTGAGAGTAATACAGCTGGGAGGTTTAGTTCTACGCCCAGTGTAGGGGGACAGGGAGGCGAAACTACATCTGCTGTATTCAGTGCATGCATTATCATGTTATGGTAAAGGCTAATTGTGTGCTATGGTGTGGTTGATTGAAAACAAAAATATAAGACAGAAATAAACATTGTGATGCTATAATCAAAAGACAGACAGAGACCCAATACATTCTGACCTGTAGAAGGAAGGATATTAAGCAAGACAATGAACAGACCAGAAGTCCTGTCTCATCCACCAACTTTGAATAAATAACCAAAGCAAACAAAGTTGTTCTTCAGCCAGACACAGAGACTACAGGATACCACACCACAATATAATGAGTTTTTGTAACAACTTTTAACACAATGATATACGAAAATGCCAGTACTACATTTGCTGTGAGATGTGAGATGACTTTTAAGGTTAACCAGTATGATTTACTTGAGAACTGAGGTCTATCTATCATGATCTGTTAGATTCTGTGGATATCTTAGGCTTAGTGTTTGTTTCTTCTTCTGTTGTGCTTGCAGAGGTTCATTGAGAAGCTGGGCCAAGCTTCTCATTCAGCGGAGTGGCTGACACACATTCATCTGCAGCAGGTTGACAATTTGGGCATACTCATAAGCCCTGCCCTCCACATTACCTGCTGTCATTTGATTTCATCAGTTAGATGTGCTACATGACTCATGGTAGATAGTTGTTCTGTAAGACTTCCAGTATTTTCATGTTTCTCTCCTGGAGATCTAATGTTTCTCATGTTTTCTCTGCATCCAGTGTCCCTTCACTCAAACTACCAGTGTTTCCTGCTCCAGCCATCCAGCTCTCCGCATCTTCGCAGCCAGCAGCCTTACCCTATGCTCACCGGAGTCTCAACCCACCATGCCACTGTGAGCTACCACACCTCCTTCTCATTCCTTCAAGATGCAGAATCTGCCTGGGACTCTCTACATCTTTACCTGCGAATCCCTTGTTAAGTCAATAAATTACCTTCTACCCTACTTCCTGCCTCATTATCCGCTATTGGGTCTACACTCTACCAACCAAGCGTAACAGAATCATCTGGCGACAATATGGACACAGGAGATCTAACAGTCATCCACCAGGCCCTGAAGGCACAAGCTCTTGGGAAGACATGAGCAGATGCTTCAAGGGTTGATGGAATCTGACTCTTCCTCAAGTACACCTGTGAGTAATCATCCTATTTCAAGCTTAGCCCGGTCCTCTTCTCCCCCAGCTAAAGAATCTTTTGTTCACCAACCAGGACCGAAAATCCAGGGTCACGTGGTAGTGTTTGGCTTTAGTGCACACATGTCTTCAACTTACAACCAACCAGTTGTGCCTCAGATAAAGCTAAGATCACTTACACAATCAATTCATTGACAGGAAAGGCAGCACAGTGGGGAACAGCTTTGTGCTAGGCAGAGACTTATGTCACCTTTGTGACTGAGATGAAGAGGGTTTTTGATCAGCCAGTACAGGGGTCTGAGGCAGCCACTAGGTTATACTCTTGACATCAGAATTCACTGTCAACGGCCAAGTATTCTATGGATTTCCACATTTTGGCAGCTGAGACTGGTTAGAATGAGCCTGTGCTAAGTTGCATTTTTAAGATGGGTCTTTCTGAGAGATTACAGGTGACCTAGCATCTAGGGAAGAACCAGCATCTCTTGAGCAGCTGATATCACTTACAGTCTGCCTAGATAATTGGTTGAGGGAGAGAGAGGAAGAGAGAAGGCATCCTACAGATGCCGACCAGCTAGGTCCACCCCCAGTCAGTTTTGTCACTCCTTGCGTTTTTTGCCACTCTCACTGTCTCCATTCTGCCGCCACAACTGTCAAGGTATGTACCTCCATCACCCCAATATCATCAGATTTGTCTCTTGTGCCACTGGTTTACCAGGATCTAGCAATTGTTCATACTTCACAGTGTTCAGCAACAAACAAGCTCTGTCTCTGCCAGCTATCGCCCATATGACTGTGCCACTGATCTGCTCCCTGGTGCTCCTCTCACTTCCAGCTACATGTACAACCCAGAGAGAGTCAACACAAGAGTACATAAACAAACCTCCCGCTGACCCTGAGCCCATTGTGCCTTTTCTCGGGATCTTTGTAGCTGCTACCCAGGAGACTGAAACCACAGTCCAAGAGGCCCAACGCAATCACCACAATACTGGTACAGGTCCACTAAATTGACTCTGCCGCTCCATTAACACTAGTTGAAGGGTTGATGGATAGCAGATAGCATACATACTGCCTTATGTACTGTGACAAAAGAACTTGGAAGCAAAGCCCTGGTTGGCCAGTTACTCACATGCACATTTTTAGTGGGTGACTTTGTGTGTGTGTGTTTGGAGAAGAATATGACCATAGACTCAAGAGAAGGATGTATTTAGACAGACCGTTCTCAATCCAAGTTGTCAAATACTGACATTTTGTCATGCCTCTTGGTGCCTATGTTCTTTGTACAAGGTACCCGCTAGTTGGTCCCCCAACTTTGGTTGGTAATGTTATTCAGATTATTTTATTTGGTATATACTGTATTCATTTTTATAAATTTTAGCTACAATTAATAAATAGCACTGAAAATCCAGAGATAATTGTTTTTAAAAGACTGAATTGTACCTTTTAATGTTTGGAAACTAAGGAGCTCAGAGGCGCTTTTGGCATTATTTAATGGGCAAGTGTATCTTTTGGTCCATGTTTAATCCAGGCATGTCAAAAATAAATGCATACAGTAATGTCAGAGGAACTCATTTAGTGTGCATAATTTATTTAGATAGTGTTACATGCAGTTTAATGAGGTGAGGTAAAAGTTAAACCATGATATGTCACAAAAGCAATAAAAGCTCTCAAAATGAAACACAATGCTTCATACTTTAACTTCATTCTGGATTTCTGTGTAATAACATCATCCACCATTACATATGATACTTTTTGCTTGTATGTCTTGTATATAGAACAAATTCTGTTTCAAGTAATTAATTCAAGTTTTTATGACTTTGTGGTGCCCGACCCATGATTGCTTTCTTTGTGTTTCTCTCTGGTCTCAGTAGGATTATGTAACATTTGGGTCCAAACAGTGCCACCAAGAGACCAAAACTGGAGGCCAGGATGGCAAATACCTCTACTGCATCTGCATATTTGCCTGGTGAGCTGATATAAGCAGGTACAAAAGCCACCCACACAGCACAGAAGATCAGCATGCTGAAAGTGATGAGTTTGGCCTCGTTGAAACTATCTGGAAGATTCCTTGCTATAAATGCAATCAGAAAACTAAGTAAAGCCAATGAGCCAATATAGCCCAATAACACAGCAAAACCAACTGTAGACCCAACTACACACTCATAAACAATCTTATTATGGTAGTATTGAGTGTTTTTATGAGGAGTTGGGGAGGCAGATACAATCCAGGTAGTGCAGATTGCTGCCTGAACAGAAGTGAGAACAATAACTGTGACTCTCTGTTGCAGAGCACCAAACCATTTTATATTGGCTCCCCCTCCTGGCTTGGAGGCCTTGAATACAGCCAGAACCACCATGGTTTTGACCAAAATACATGAAACACAAAGCACAAAGCTGATCCCAAATACTGCATGTCTTAGTTGGCATGTCCACAGTCTTGGGCGGCCAATAAACAGCAGTGAGCACAGGAAACATAACTTAAGTGACAGCACTAACTGGAAACTCAGTTCTGAATTGTTGGCACGTACTATAGGTGTGCTGTGATGATAGATAAAGATGCCCATGACAACAGCACACATACATGTTCCAAATAATGAGGCTGCTGTCAAGCCGATACCCAGAGGTTCATGGTAGGAAAGAAACTCTGTTTTCTTAGGAATGCAGTGGTCACGCTGGACATTTGACCAGAAGTCCTCAGGACAACTGGTGCACTCCATGGCATCTATGAAATAAGGCACAGACTTGAAATACATGTCCATGTTATGTCTTCATACTTAAGAATAAAATACCAACCAGTCTCATTACTGATCTTTCCCTCAGAACAAGGAATGCAGTCAAAACAGCAAACAGGTTCCCGTTTCCTTCTGGCCATGCGGGTACCTGGAGGACAGTTCTCGCTGCACACTGACCGGGGGGGCTATAGGGAAAAAATATATATCTGTTATGATAAACTACTTTACACTATCACAAGTTAACCATGCAGAAAATATAAGGGGTAGGAAAATATCATCAGTAACCTTATCTGATTCAAAGTTCCAGAAAATTTTGTTTTCATCAATTGTGAGTTTTTCACCTTTGAAGGCCAACCTCTTGACCTCACCCACATTCTGAACTTTAGTTCTTCCATCAGGGAGCCACAGCCAGTTCATAATATCATATATTGGTAACGCATCCCCATTCTCATCAAATGACACTTGATCACCAAATGTTGTAGTGAAATTTACCTTTTGCAAGTAATATACTAACTACATGTATGGATGTCAGAATAAGGAAAACAGAGAAAAAACAGAAGACAGTTTAAATTATATTTCCATATATGACCATATTGAACACAGTTGTACAGAGGATTTATAAATCAAACTGCACATCATAGTCCTGCATAGGTTCGGTTACCCGCGGGCACCCGGCACGTGATCCGCACAATTTGGATGAAATGGGTGAAAAATATTGTACTGTGTCAGACATGGGTGCGGATCAGGTCGGATGCCTGGAGAGCGCAGGTCAGGTTTTGCGATTGCCATTTTCAAGGAGTCGTGCAAAAAAAAACAAAAAAGAAATTATTAGGGACACCTCTACAAAATCATGCCTGCATTTTAAATGATAAGCATTTATATTTCATATGAGCTTATTCATGCTTGCTCATGGGTTGGTGAGTTCGCAAAATAAGACCCGCGCTACCGTCGGAAAACAGGTTGGATGCATTTTTAAGTATGGCACGTACAGGCAGGTGCGGGTTTGCAAAATAAGACCTGTGCAGGACTATGCCGCAGATTACAGTTGGATGTATATATGAATACATAAACCCAATCATCAGAATAATGCTTGCATTGTACATTTCTGAAAATCATGCATTTGTTTATGTGGCATGTGTTCAGCCAAAAAAAACTCTTTCTCCAAAAGTGACAATTCACTCCACAGGAGGAGGGGATGCCTAAACGTCCTGATATGAAAGACAGCTCATGTTCATGTGACGTGAACTTGATATGACACGTTTTGCAGAAATGTTTATATTATATACATATCATATCAACATTTCTGCAAACTTGCAAATTCAGCTTATCCATGGTTTGCAGAAACATAAAATGGCAGCATTTCATACTGGTGACTGGACTGGAAAACCTTTCACTGACCTGGTAATACTATCCATTGCTATCAGTTAGTTGCAGGGAATATCACTTAAGATCTTTGTTTGGCATGTTACAATTAAGTATGTCATAGATCTGTATTTAATACTCAATACAGATATTAAAAAAAATAAATAAAATAAATTAAGCTGATGATTTAGTCCTATAACAGATGGTGTATAACGTGATATCACACCTGCCATGGCTCCAGTCCTCGCAAATTACCACAGCTGTGCCCGCTGAAAGGCCCTCTCCCTGGCTCACACTGCATCATATCATCAAGGGCATATGCCAGAGCATACACAGCCTTGTACACATTATACTCTGGCCTGAGGTTGGAGACATCAAACAACTCAGTCTCCACATCCTCTAAATTTTCCTGTCCAGTGCATAATGTTCCCCCAGCCTCTACCCAACCTGATGGAGGTGGTGCAAATCTACAGTGAAATGTGAATTCCCAAAACTGGTTTACCTGAAATATATTCAAAACAATGTTATTATTGACAACAATGTGTAATTCTTGCAATTAACACATCAGATTGCACAGTTAAACTCACTATGCTATTTCCAGCGCTGTTGTTGTGATGTAGGTCAGGACGTATCTGTAAGAGGAATTCCCTGAGCCCTGGTATTTCTCCTCGACGGATGGCAATACCCAGTGTTCCACCCAGGTACGGCATGAGGTCAGGGGTCTGGAGCACAGTAGCTGTTGTCCAAGCTTCACTGGCCAGCCACTGCAGGCCTGTCACATTCTGTCTCATAACCTGTATATCAAATAAAATGTATTACTCTATACTGCATTAATCTATATCATTTTAAGTTTCGTGAAATTTATCTGAATATTTATTCTCATTATAAAACCCTGCTAACAGGGCAGTTAACAAATTTGAGGTCTGACTCATTAAATTAAATATATTTGTCACAGTAATAATTAAGTTCTATTTCAAGTCCAACCTCTTGCATGAGGTTCATTATGTGACTCTGATGTGCAAAAACAATGACCACACGAGCTGTGGATTTCTTCATCACATCCACGATCCTTCTCAGCTCAACTTGGTCACTGCCCCAAGGCAAAACCTCTAAGTAGGCAAGACAACCTCCACCAGAGTGTGCCAGGTCAGATTGGAAGGATCGTGCAGCGTGGAGTCCGTAGTCATCGTCACTGACCAGCAGACCTGCCCAAGTCCAACCAAAACGCTTCAGGATCTGAATCATAGCACGCACCTAAAAGATGACACAGATAAGTGCACAGGCTGAAATAATCTTTCAGTAGAAAAGGTTACACAATAAATCATATGTATTTTTTTTCATTTCAAGATGTATATTTTTTTATTGCAGTGCAGAAACTTTCTTTTTTGTGCATGTTTAACTGCACATGCTTTTATGCAGTTCTGTTAAGCTGACAGATAGTCACCTGGAAAGCATCACTTGGGATCGTCCTAAAGAAGGATGGAAACTTCTGCCGGTCACTCAGACAGGAACACGTGGCAAAATAACTCACCTGTGAAAGACACATACTGTACATCCTGAAAACATTCAAAGCCTTTTCTGGCTCTTTTAATCTATAAAGGTAACTCCAAGTTTATGAGTGACATTAAATCTGAGATCATATGAAAATGATCCAAGACAATTTATAAGAGGCAAACTTACCATTGGTACTCTGTACGAACCTAAAACAGAGGATATGGCAATAGAACGTGTAGAGGAAGAATCACCCACAATCCCTATGACTGGAGGGGTTCCTACACAGATCTCATCTAATATAAACTGTTCCTTCGGACCACCGATTAGGGACAATGCTGCACGAAATCCAATCGCTAGTTTGCCGCAGTTATCAAAAAGACTGTACCCCAGAGTCACATTAGGTAGCAGGTTGGAGTTTCTGTTGATCTCATCAATAGCAAAGGCCATGGTCTGGACCTGTCTGAATCCTAGAACGTCAAAACTAACACAAAAATGACCACTGTTAGTACTGAGATTAAACATCCCATCATAACTGTGACATAACATTAACATGTTGCAGAAGTCAAAAAATTATAAATAATTTTCCTGACAGACTCACCCTTGGCAGGTAGGCTGTTGTGGCTCTGAGGTAAAAGACAGATCAGGAAAGTCAGAGAAAAAGTGAATCTGAAATATCCCACCTACAACCACATCTCCACTTTTGTGCACCCCATTAACATGAAACTGTCCCTGTAACTGACAGGAAGAGGAATAAAGAGGGGAGGATACAGCAGAATAAAAGAAGGAACAAAACAACATGAAGCACATGAGCAAGAGAGAGTTGATCCTTAAAAATGTCCACATGACTTCCTGCCTGTTGACCCTTTCTCTGAGCTTAGCCAGGTTTATAGGGATGTCTCCCCCTTTTATTTACTTGCAGTCCTATTTAAGTATGCACCACCCTTTTAGGCATAATTAAAACAAGTGCAGAAAATGTTCATTTGAGACTGATTTTGTATTAAGCATACTAACACATTTGGTGAAATAAGACATCTATTTTTCATTGCACTTCCATTATCTGTTTGATATACAGCTATTAGTTTATTGCTAGCTTATATTTGACATTAAGTGTTCTGTAGAAGAGTGTGTGCAAGACAGGTTTTCTGACCTTTGCCTGTCCTTGTACGACAGGAGGATTGACTCCCAACAGGGACAGGCTCAAGCTAGCATGATTGTCTGTAGAGGTTGTGTAGACCATCCAGGTGATGTGTGCCATCGTCATTCAGTGGAATTTGGTGTTTGCGCTTTAGGCTTTGGTGAATGATCCCTGTTAGTCTCTGAAGCACTCCTCATTTAGAACAGGTTTGCTGGTTGCACTAACCTTGGCAAAGAGAGTGAGCGAGCTATGTACCCTTTCCACTTACCCCAAATCGATGCTGCTCCATGGTCACTGCAGTGCAGCTGCTCTGTGCAGTGCAGTGCCGGCCCTGAGTAATTTGGTGCTCTGGGCAAGATTTTAGCCTGCGCCCACTTGCATTGCAATCAGTTTCACAATCAGTGTTTATACACTCAAACAGAAACTACATGTATATATTCAAGATTTTATTTTTTTTTAAGTCAAAAATATCTCACCAAATAAAAACTAAAGAAAGAAACAAGTGATAAAAATACAATATAAACAAGGCATTGTGCATACATATCATCTCTCAGCCTCAGCAAGTGCCATCTCTCATTTATCAGCCCTTTTGCAAGACAACCTCAAGCTCCTTCCATGTTGGGTTGGGGTTAGGGTTGGGGGGTCAGTCTTTTTGAACCTTGTAATTCCACTACAGTATCAGTAAATCTCTCTCTTGGTCTTGGGGTCTCGTCAGATTCAGGCAGCTTGCCTCTCTACCCGCTCCCCTCACGCAGGATAGGTACAGTGCAGCCAGTCAGGAACCCAGAAAATAGGCCTCTCCATTATTCAATAGTCTTTGCTATGACATTATGTTGCATTGGGCTGATATAATATTTAATAATAGTAGTAATAGCACTGGTAAATACAAGTATTTTGTTGTTATTATTCTTATTATTCTTATTATTATGCTTACTATTATTATTTTTTGTTTGTTTGTTTTTCCTCCCCCATTTGCAGCGCCCTCTGTGGATGATGGTGCCCCTAGCATTTGCCTATACTGCCTGTGCCCAGGGCCAAACCCCTCACACACAGGCAGACCCAATGACCTTTGACCTTCAGAGAGAAGGATGTAAAATGGAGAGAGTGTGAGATGTGAGATGATATTTGATGTTTACAAGTATGTTACTTTCATACTAATTTCAGCTCTATCATCATGTATTATTTTAGATGTGCTCCACAGTTTGTTATGGAACTTAGTGGTTTCATCTTGCAAGCTTAGTGCTTCCATTGGTCCTCATGAAATGTTGCATATATTGAAAACAAAGCGAGTGAGTTTGCAAGCATGTGTAATTCAAATGTAATTTAAAGATCAAATGATTCCCCTTTAAGTAGAGGCCACTTCTGTTTCCACACAAACAAATTAATTGCTTATCAACAAAAGTACAGCAAGCACTGTGTCCTTTCATATAAAACATGCCTCCTTGACTATAAAACTTTACCACACATGTTGGCTTGCTCTCTCTCTGTTTTTTTTTTTTTTTTGGCTCATCCTCTTGTACCTTTTGGTTCTTGTCCTGACACTTGGCTTTTGCTCGTCACCCGTTAAGGCTGTCTTTGGTGAAGCCCCCTGCTTTGGCATGTGGCCAACAGGTATTTACAGGTTCTGGCTTTTGTTTTTGTACTTTTTAGTGGGGGCTGAACAAAGCTCCAGAATGACCTCTGGACTTAGAAGAAAGACTGTGAAGATTCCTAAAAGCCACAAGCAAAACCACCCAATAAATCATCATTCATTTTGCAATTCTTCTTTTTTTAGTAAGTTAACTTTTTGACTTTTGAAGAATGTATGACTCCTTTCCTCCCAACTCTGGCTCTACCTCAACAAGACCAGAGAACACATGCAGTGTGGCTCCTCTGTGATAAAATTAATTCATGCTGTCTGCAGTATATAAATATACAGTTAATTCATGCCTTATCATTCATCCACTTTTGTTGTATGTATGTATGTACATTTATATACATGTTTAGTGGTCCTTATTCATCATCCATATTCCTCAGTATAGCAATATATAACTTTAATGTATTCATTGTATTTGTAAGAAAAAGATGGAGGTCACTGTAATCAGATCAAATCATCATTTGATGGGTTTAATCTTCCTCAATATTAATAATTAGGATGTAAGGATTGTACGTCCTGTCCATTCTTATGATTGCACAGGCATGAAAATCACTCTTTGGCGAAATTTGCTGTTTTGAAACCAAAATATGTGACCTACGCAAATTGTGTAGATTCGATGAGAACTTTTTTTTTTTGGGAGTGGGGTTATGGACAGGACATGGATGTATACCAGAGATTATCACTGAACTGCGAACACATGCACATGCAAACCATTATATGATGAGTGTATCTTTTGGTCCATATAATTTCTAGGCAGGTCAAAATTAAATGCATACAGTGTCAGAGGAACTTGATTAATATGCTTACTTTATTTAGAGAAAGTCATTTGCAGTTTAATTAGGTACGTGATAGGTTAAGTTAAACTATAAAATGTCACAAAGGCAGCGATAGTGCTTCAAATACAACTGTGTCATACTTTAACTACATACTGGACTTTTTTATGATAACTTTATCCAAGCTCTAAGAGATAACATATTTAGATTTAGTGACCGTCTGCCCTGCATTCATCTATCCTTATTACCATTGGCCTAATTTTCTGCCTGTATGTGTGTGTATATATATATATATATATATATATATATATATATTTATATATATATATATATATATATATATATATATATATATATATATATATATATATATATATATATATATATATATATATATATATATATATACATATATATATATATATATATATATATATATATATATATATATATATATATATATATATATATATATATAAAGGATATAAAGGATTAATTCAGTTGCATGAAAATAAGTGTAGTTATTGTGACTGGATGTTCCGACCCATAATTGCCTTCTTTGTGTTCCTCTCTGGCCTCAGTAGGATTATGTAACATTTGGGTCCAAACAGTGCCCCCAAGAGACCAAAACTGGAGGCCAGGATGGCAAATACCTCCACTGCATCTGCATATTTTCCTGGCGAGCTGATATAAGCAGGGACAAAGGCCACCCACACAGCACAGAAGATCAGCATGCTGAAGGTGATGAGCTTGGCCTCATTGAAACTGTCTGGAAGATTCCTTGATATAAATGCAATTAGAAAACTAAGGATTGCCAGTAAGCCAATATAGCCCAGTAACACTGCAAAACCAAATGTGGACCCAACTATACACTCATAAACTATCTTGTCAGTGTGGTATTGCGTGTTTTTGTGAGGAACTGGTGAGGCAGACACAATCCATGCAGTGCAGATTGCTGCCTGAATAGAAGTAAGAACAATAACTGTCCCTCTCTGCTGAAAAACACCAAACCACTTCAGACTGGCTCCCCCCCCCGGCTTAGAGGCCTTGAACACAGCCAGAACTACCATGGTTTTCACCAGGATACATGAAATGCTGAGCACAAAACTGATCCCAAATGCTGCATGTCTCAGCTGGCATGTCCACAGTCTGGGACGGCCAATAAACAGCAATGAACACAGGAAACATAACTTAAGAGATAGCAATAGCTGGAAACTCAGTTCTGAATTGTTGGCGCGTACTACAGGTGTTCTGCGATGATAAATAAAGATGCCCAGGACAACAGCACACATACATGTGCCCAGCAAGGAGGCAGCCATCAAGCCAATACCCAGAGGCTCATGGTAGGACAGAAACTCTGTTTTCTTAGGAACACAGTGATCATGCTTGGGGCTGGACCAGAAGTCCTCTGGACAACTGGTGCACTCCATGGAGTCTATGAAAAAAAAAAAAAAAACAGACATGAGATACAAGTTTTTATTATGTCATCATACTTCAGTGCTTAAAACTAAATACCAACCAGTCTCATTACTGATCTTTCCATCAGAACAAGGGATGCAATCAAAACAGCACACAGGTTCCCCTTTCCTTCGGGCCATACGGGTACCTGGAGGGCAGCTCTCACTGCACACTGAGAAGGGTGGCTATAGGGAGAAAATAACATACCTGTTATGATAAACTACTCCATCCAGTTTTTCATGGGCTAAATAATTGTTTTATGAAAATTATAAATGACCTTTTTTGATTCGAAGTTCCAGAAGATTCTGTCTTCATAAATTGTGAGTTTTTCACCTTTGAAAGCCAACCTCTTAACCTCGCCCACATTCTGAACGTTAATTATTCCATCAGGGAGCCACAGCCAGTTCATGATATCGTAGATTGGTAAGGCATCACCATTCTCATCAAACGACACTTGATCACCAAACGGTGTGATGAAGTTCACCTTTTGCAAGTAATACACTAGCTACATGTATGAGTGTCAGTATAAGACAGACAGAGAAAAACCAAAGAGGCCAGATTAATGTATTATTCTTTATATAAACATAGTGACACTGATTATTCAAGAGTCAAACTGCAAATTACTCTTGAATTAATATTAAGACATTAACCCAATCACCATTATGAATGCTGGCAGTGTACATTTCTGCAAACCAGGGATTCATTTCAACTTCCTTTAGGTTGTTACAAGTGCTTGTGTGAATGCACTTAGTATACATTGTTTTTATATCCAATAGGATTTTGATAATACTTTTATGGTTACTGTATTCTCTGATACACTATCACCCAAAATGAAATGTTCATTGATGCATTATCCACATCACTTCCACCAGCCTTCATTAGGGTACACAATATAGCCCACCCAACCTCTAGCTCCTGTGCTTTGATTACCCGCTATGATACAATTTACCTTCTTCCACTCTATAGGGTCTATTTGTATGTCTGTCATTATACAATGTGCAAATTCAATTAACCTGTGGTTTGCAGGGACATAAAATGCAAACATTTCATACTGGCGACTGGACTGGAAGACCTTTAACCCTCTGCTGACTTGGTAATATAACCATTGCTATCCCCCAGTAGTAGGGTGATGCAGCTATGTGTTTGGCACATTATTATAATTGAATATTATATGGCGCTGCATTTGATCCTATACGTGACTGTATTTTACTTTACTAATTAAAGCAGCTGATTTTGTCTTATGAACAAGAGTGTAAACTGATATCACACCTGCCATGGCTCCAGTCCTTTTATATTGCCACAGCTGTGCCCGCTGAAAGGCCCTCTCCCTGGTGTGCACTGCAGCATGTCATCAAGGGCGTAGGCCAGAGCATACACAGCCTTGTACACATTATACTCTGACCTGAGGTTCAAAACGTCCAAAAACTCAGTCTTCACATCCTTTAAATCTTCTTGTCCAGTGCATAATGCTCCCCCAGCCTTCACCCAACCTGCTGGAGGAGGTGTGAATCTGCACTGAAATGTGTATTCCCAAAAGAGTTTAACCTGAAAATGTTTTTAGAACAGTATTATGAATAAACACAATATACAGTATTATTCCTACAATTACAAGATAAGATCAGATTGCACAGTTAAACTCTCACTATGCTATTTCCATTGCTGTTGTTGTGGTGTAGGTCAGGGCGTATTTCTAGGAGAAATTCCCTGAGCCCCGGTATTTCTCCTCGACGGATGGCAATGCCCAGTGTGCCAGCCAGGTACGGCATGAGGTCAGGGGTCTGGAGCACAGTAGCTGCTGTCCAAGCTTCACTGGCCATCCACTGCAGGCCTGTCACATTCTGCCTCACCACCTGAGTATCAAATAAAATGTATGAGTTCAAACTGCAAAAAAAAAAAAAAATAAAGTTCTGTCTAGCCTCCAGAATAATACATTGCAAAACAGCGAGTCTTGTTTTCACTCAATTATACACAGATATGGTCCTGTGTTTTACACAATGTTACAAGCAAAGTGATACTTAAAATCACAACTGGATTTTACTGTAATTGGTCTGATCTCTTGATCTCTTGATCTCTCTTATGAAAGCCTTCAGGGCATTTAACAAATAAGATATGTAACATATTCAATACAGTGTTATTGAAATTAAATTATCTTAGTTTGACAAATTAAACATGTTATTTATATTAGTTATGATTAAGTTGCATTTCAAGCCAAACCTCTTCCATGAGGTTAATCATGTGACTCTCATGTGCAAACACAATGACCACACGAGCTGTGGATTTCCTCATCACTTCCACAATCCTCCTCAGTTCAGCTTGGTCACTTCCCCAGGGCAAAATCTCAAAGTAAGCTAGACAACCTCCATCAGAGTGTGCCAGGTCAGACTGGAAAGATCGAGCAGCGTGGAGTCCGTAGTCATCATCACTGACCAGCAAACCTGCCCAGGTCCAGCCAAAGTGGTTAAGAATCTGAATCATAGCACGCACCTAAGTGAATACAGAGATTAGTGCACAGGCTTAAATAATCTTGTGATGATACTCTCAGTAGAAAAACTTGCTTAAAAGGTTTCACATTGGATCATATTTAATTATTGCATTTTGTGCTTGTGAAAATTTCACTGTACATGCTTTATTTGATCATTTTTAATTGTGCTGATAGATGGTCACCTGAAAGGCATCACTTGGAATCGTCCTAAAAAAGGATGGAAACTTTTGCCGGTCACTCAGACAGGAACATGTGGCAAAATAACTCACCTGTGAAAGACACATACTGTATTTCTTGAAAACATTCAATTCCTTTCTCAGCTCTGTTAACATTTCAAGGGTGATTATTCAAATCTGAGATCATTTAACATGATCAAAATAATTAATGGATGGAAAGGTGGCAAACTTACCATAGGTACTCTGTACAAACCTATGACAGAGGATATGGCAATAGAACGTGTAGAGGAAGAATCACCCACAATCCCTATGACTGGAGGGGTTCCTACACAGGTCTCATCTAATATAAACTGCTGCTCTTGACCACTGACTAGCGACATTGCTGCACGAAATCCAATGCCTAGTTTGAGGCAATTATCATAAAGCGTGTATCCCAGAGTCACATTAGGTAGTAGGTTGGAGTTTCTGTTAATCTCATCAATAGCAAAGGCCATGGTCTGGGCCTGCCTGAATCCTAGAATATCAAAACTAACACAAACAATACCAGCTTCGTATTATACTTAACATCATATAGTGACTGTCACAACATGAGCATGTTGATAAGTACAGACATAATTATGACTATTGAATAGCCATACTTATCATATATAAATAGAACTGTACAATAAAGTAACATTTTTAAAATAGCATACATGCAATCTCTTATTTTTCAAAAAAAATATTTGATATGTAGAAATACATATGATTCATGGGATTGATCTTAGACTCACCCGTGACAGGTAGGCTGTTGTGGCTCTGAGGTAAAAGACATATCAGGAAACACAGAGAAAAAGTGAATCTGAAAAATCCCACCTAGAACCACATCTCCAGCTTTGTGCAGCCCATTTAGATGAAACTGTCCCTGTAACTGGCAGGAGGAGGAATAAAGAGAGTTGGACACGGCAGAAGAGAGGAAAGAATACAACAAAATAAGATACACGAGCAAGAGAGGGTTGATTTCTAAAACTGCCCACATGACTTTCTTCCTGTTTACCCTTTTTCCGAGCTGAGTTAATTTTATTGTTCGGTCATCCCTTTTTATTGACTTGTAGTTCTGTTTAATATTCTGTACCGCCCATTTGGGTATAAGCAAAATAAGGGGCAGGGCTGGAAGTTCATTTCATTTTAGACTGATTTTGTGCTGCACATACTGAGTTATCTGATCAAAGAACACCTCTTTCACTTTTGATAGAGGGCTATTGCATCTGGCTTGCACACAGTAACTTGGGAGATATTGGATATGATAAGTTTTGTGGAAAAGTGTGTGCAAGACAGGTTGACCTATTAGACTTCTGTCTGTCCAGTTTGCAATGTTGTATATTTGTATATTTCAGATATTTTTATACACACATACAGGCTCATTGAGCCATAAAGCAAATATTTGAGCTGATTAATACACCTGGAATTCATATCAAATCGTTATGATTCAACAAAGTCATGTGTGGTTATAGAGCTAAAACTGCACTGTAGTTTTGTTTTCAGTTACGGATTTTGGTAGCCAAATCCTGACTGGCTAGCTACACACATTTCCACTTTTCTGTTGGTGAATACATGTGTGATTTAAGATTATGACCACAACTAAAAGCATTAATGATACTGTTGTAGCCCTATGGAAAATTAGGCCTAGAATATATAAGTTCATAGCTTCATAAATAGGAATTGATAAAGATAATACATATGATTTAAAATATTAAAAACTACTCAGGTGTTGCATATTGCCTATGGTGCAGTACAAATAGGTTATCATGGTTAAGTTCATGTGTTATTACATGAGGTAAAATGTATTGTGTTTTCTTGAATACAAAGTTCATGATGATGGAAAGGTGTTAAGAATATTTTATTTTGAAAGTACGGAGAAAAGGAAGATTGATGTATGCTTTTTGCATTATGTTTATTGATGAGGTGTAAGGTCAAGGGTCGAGTTGAAAGGTCGATGAGGAAGTGAAAAAGAGAGAAAACAACAGTGAGACAACATGTTGAGATGTGCGCCGCACAGCTACAGTTATGTGAACAACCCGTCCAGTAAGCGTTACTACTGTAAATGCTTGTAGACGAACGACAAGTGACTCGAACAGAGACATTGTACAGTGGTATGGTTGTGTTAAATTAAGTTAATTCAAAGAACTCGGACTGAGCCGCCGACGTCCATCAGGAAGCTAACGCGGCTAGCGCTAGCTTATTCGTCACGGACTTGGGACAAGTGTAGCCTGCTCGGACACACTGGATATACATCGTCCGTACTGCTAAGTGAGGTACACTGAGACCAAGGGACTGAGGTATCCAGCGGACAGCGGAGGACTCTAGTCGCCAGACATCTCGGGGGAGCTGTACAGAGAACTTCTTTCCCTTTGGTGGTCCGGGGCGCTCTCGACGAGGGCGGCAGCCATTGTTTCAAGCAAGTGTTTCCTCAGAGGACTGGAGCAGTGGACGTTGTGTTCCTGGATTCTACGATCCCAAGCTTCACAACAGGCCTGCAACTTTTTATCTGGTAACTCATTGGGTACCCATAGTATTATCTAAGCTGTAAATATATCTTGTGCTAAATAAGTTGTGAAATATATATATATATATAATTTGCAGTTGAATGGTTTATTTGTGTTTAAGGTTCAGTTAAAATATCTAACGATTGACTAAAGGGTGAACATTTATTTTAGTTATTTGTGTGACTAACATATGGTAGGTTTAAAGCTGTCATTCATGTGAGTAAGGGACAGTAAGACAGAATAGCCTTGCTACAAACTAAAACAAGGTCAAAAGACAAACTAAACACATGCTTACCGTTAGAGATAACATTTTATTTAAAGAATTCAGGATAGCTACCCCTATTAATTGCCAGGACAGCAAAGGGGCACTACACTGTGTTAGGGTACAGCATTCCTTTATGTACTTAGTAGGGTTGTGCCATCTTAATGGGCCAAATATTCTTGATTTCTTCCATAGATTTTCACGCTTAAACCTAGAAGCTCCGTCCTTTCCTCTGAAGTGAAGTTCCCTTGTGTAACATTTTTGCTGCATGTGTCACTCAGTGTGTTTACATGCACAGCTTAGTCAGATTACAGCCATAGTTCGACTATGCTACTCAATCAGACAGTTGTCCGAGTATACATGCTGGTGAGAAAATCAAATTACTGGCCGAAGCATGTCATACCCCAGTACAATTGGTGGAGCTGTACCCATTTCAACTAGTGGTAACAAACCCACCAACCCACTTTACGTCGCCAGCTGCCTTGCTCAGTGGCGCTCTTGCTTGCGGTTATTTCAGAGGAAAGACGCCGCCGCTGTCCTTCTACTTCTGGCTCACGGCCTTGGGAAAAAAAAATCTCGAGCCTGTGCAGAACGCAAAATCCCATCCGATCCGATGGAACGTATACATGCAGGCGTAATGCAACTATCAACAGAATAATCTAGGTGTTTTAATCCGACTATGAGAAATCCGATCCGGTCCGATTTTAGTCAGACCAAGGTGTATACATGCATCTTAAAAATCCGATCATAGTCGGACTAACCCAGTAATTCAGTTTTCTTGAGTGTCATATAAATGCACTGACTGTGTTTCTCACCACCTTTACTAACAAATACTTTACTAATACACAAAATGAGTGCAAAAATATTATGCCTGGACAGTCAGTGTTAAGTGAGTTTTCAGCTCAGATGATATTTTTTTTATGTATAATCTGATAAAATTCTATCGTAAATATCCTTATAGAGATGTCATAGATTTGTTACAGTTGGGAGGTGGCTGTAAGTAGGACCCACATAGGCTACATAAGACCTGGGAAGCAGTTAGGATGAGGAACAAATCTAGGACAGACTAAGTCTGGAGGGTGACCAGGAGGTAGGGTAGGTAGCTTCCAGAGAAAGGAGACACTTGAGGCTTGTTAGAGGTGTTTAGATGTGGTTGGGAGTATAGCTTTTTCAGGTGAGGCACCTTGTAGGCTAGGTGGATTACCCAAAAAGAAGACACTTGGAGTCAGTTGGAGATGTCATCAGTCTTTGGGTGGGGATTATCAGGCCTTGGAGCTGACTGAAAGCTAGCAACCTGGTGGCATGTAACATGTCCAGAGTGTCTTTTTTAATTTTTAAACATAAAAACAGAGTGTCCCAAATATACTTCTATTGTTTTCTGGTGTCTGCTGTTTTCAGTTTTTGGTCATTTCCTTCTGTTAGAGTTGGGAGGTGGTTGTATGTAGGATCCAAATTCAAAACATGAGGGAGGCAGTCAAGGATGAGAAACAAAAGGCAGGCTTCATTGAACAAACTGAAAACTCCAAAAATCACCAATCCAAGAACAACCAAGAAGAGTAAAACCCAAAAATAGTAAAAATGTAGCATCACAAAAAGTCAAGGAGACACTAGCAACATGGAAACAGGCGCAGGAGAATAACCAGGTGAATCGTACAGGTGGGTAACACAGGACAAACTGACAAAGACTAACAAAGAGGTTGAACACAGACTACATACACACAAAAGGGTTGATGTCAGAGGACACAGGTGGACACAGAGAGGGGTTGGGAAATGAAACAATGGGAGGCCATGAAAACCAAAACAGGACATATTAGGGTAAGATTTCAAAATGAAACAAGAAACCACAAACACAAAACTAGAATCATGGCAAGTTTTTTGATTTTAAAGACTGACTGCAACATTTAATGTTTGGAAACGTAAGAGCTCAATAAGCGTCCTGCAGATAAAATAGCTGAATATATCTGCAAATCACACCATGAAATGTCACAAAAGTAACAGCGCTTTAAATGCAAGTGCTTTATACTTAACTACCACCTGGAAAACTGCAAAATAACTTTATCTAAGTTGTAAGAGATTTTATATTCAAAACTATTGGATGTTGCTTGTTTTAACATTGCTGTTATGACACAATGTTCCGGCCCATGACTGCTCGTTTCGTGTTCCTCTCTGGTCTCAGCAGGATTATGTAACATTTAGGACCAAACAGTGCTACCAAGAGGCCAAAACTAGAGGCCAGGATGGCAAAAACCTCCACGGCATCTGCATATTTGCCTGGTGAGCTGATATAAGCAGGGACAAAGGCCACCCACACAGCACAGAAGATCAGCATGCTGAAGGTGATAAGTTTGGCCTCATTGAAAGTATCTGGAAGATTCCTTGCTTTAAACGCAATCAGAACACTGAGGATAGCCAGTAAGCCAATATAGCCCAGTAACACACCAAAACCAACAACGGAACCCACTGCACATTCATAAACAATCTTATCATAGTGGTATTTAGTGTTTTTATGAGGAGTTGGGGAGGCAGATACAATCCAGACAGTGCAGATTACTGCCTGAACAGCAGTGAGAACAACAACTGTGACTCTCTGTTGCAACACTCCAAACCATTTAATTTTGGTCCCACCTCCTGGCTTAGAGGCCTTAAACACAGCCAGGACCACCATGGTTTTAACCAGGATGCATGACACGCAAAGCACAAAGCTGATCCCAAATGCTGCATGTCTCAGTTGACATGTCCACAGCCTGGGACGGCCAATAAACAACAGTGAACATAGGTAACATAACTTCAGTGACAGTAATAGCTGGAAACTCAGTTCTGAATTGTTGGCACGTACAACAGGTGTTTTTCGATGATAGATAAAGATGCCCAGGACAACAGCACAGGCACAAGTGCCAAATATAGAGGCCACTGTCAAACCGATACCCAGTGGCTCATGGTAGGAGAGAAACTCAGTTTTCTTAGGAACACAATGGTCACGCTGGGCGTTGGACCAGAAGTCCTCTGGACAACTGGTGCACTCCATGGCATCTAAGAGAAAAGGAACAGACCTGAGATACTGTCTATATACTATATATTGTATTTCTCCAAACTCCAATGTGTAAAATAAATACTGACCAGTTTTATTGCTGATCTTTCCTTCAGAACAAGGGATGCAGTCAAAACAGCACACAGGTTTCCCTTTCTTTCTGACCATGCGGGTACCTGGAGGACAGCTCTCACTACACACTGAGCGTGGTGGCTATAGGGAGAATTGTTTTATTTATTTTTTTTCAATAATAACACCACTTCTGTGTTACTTTGCCATATTTTTGCATAAAGTCACACTACTTTTACATTTTATCACAATTTCTTTTTTCCTTCTGAGCTGGGTTATTATGGATTATTATGGATTAAACATACTGACCTGTTCAGCCTCTCTCCTGCCACCCAGCCTTGTCCTGTTAAGCTAAGAGTCACTGCAACAGCGACAGCAAAGTGTTGGTGTGTATACCACTAAAGTCAAAATCCATAAACCACTGAATGTGCAATTAGGAAATAATAACATGTCAGTTATACTGACATAGATTGTTGAGGCGTTAGTAGTCTAGAAGAGAGGGAGGAAGATTGATGGGACCTGCACACATGACTGACTGCCTGATGTAAGCAGTCCTCCTGTGTCCAACCCCTGGCTGCCTGTGTAGTCCCGCTGTACTACCACAGGGGGGGAGTCTAGGGCTATAGTGAATTAACTCGCTAATAAGATCACAAATGAGACAAGAATAAGCTGTCTAACATGCTATTACCTAACTATATGGTCAGTAGTTGTCATGTGCTCTCTGGCAGAGAAGAGCAGCTCGAGATGATAAGCAGAGGACCTAGAGAGAAGCTGAAGAGGTTGCATGTTTGATCCATAATAATGCCACTCAGATGGAACGGAAGGTAAAAAGTATTGCAAAATAATATTGCAAAAGTAGTCCTATTGTGGTCCTAACCTTTTTTGTTTCAAACTTCCAGAAGATTTTGTCTCCATTAATTATGAGTTCTTCACCTTTGTAGGCTGACCTTTTGACCTTTCCCACATTCTGGAGTTTTGCTCTTCCATCAGGGAGCTGCAGCCAGTTCATGATATCATATATTGGTGAGGCATCACCATTCTCGTCAAATGATACTTGATCACCAAATGATGTGGTGAAGTTCACTTTTTGCAAATAATGCAGTAACTATGAATATTACAATAAGGGAAAGAGGAAAACCAGAGGGCAGATTAAAAAATATATATTTTATGTGAGCATATATCTGTTCTGCATTTTGCAGTTAGTCATCTAATTTCTCTGGATCCAATCATATCCCCTATTCACTTCAAGACATACGAAAGCACTTGATTAAGTCATACCAACAGGTGGAGTGCAAAGTGATATCACACCTGCCATGGCTCCAGTTTCTGCAAATTTCCACAGCTGTGCCCACTGAAAGGGCCCCTCCCTGGCTCACACTGCAGCATGTCATCAAGGGCATAAGCCAGAGCATACACAGCCTTGTACACATTATACTCTGGCCTGAGATTGGAAACATCCAAAAACTCAGTCTCCACATCCTCTAGATTTTCCTGTCCAGTGCACAATGTTCCCCCATCCTCCACCAAACCTGCTGGAGGCAGAGTGAATCTACACTGAAATGTATGTTCCCAAAACAGTTTCACCTGAAATATATTTAAAACCCATTAGAAGTTAAACATGTTCACAGAAATGTAACAATATATTCTTGACATTTGTCATCTGATTGTAAGGGTTAAATTCTCACAATGTTATTTCCGTAGCTGTTGTTGTGTTGTTGATCAGGACGTATTTGTTGGAGGAATTCCCCAAGCCCTGGTATTTCTCCTCGACGAATGGCAATGCCTAGTATGCCAGGCAGATAGGGCATGAGATTGGGGTTCTGAAACACAGTAGCTGCTATCCAGGCTTCACTGGCAATCCACTGCAGTCCTGTCACATTCTGCCTCACCACCTGTGCATCATAAAAATGTGTTACTCTATACTGCCATGATACTAAAGTCAGTGTCATATAATACAAAGGTTACTTATTTATACTCAAGTGCAGTCCAGTGTTTTTCACACTAGTTAAAGAGAACCTTTAACTTACAATTTAAATTAAATTAAGTTTTAAAAAAAATCAGCCCAACACGTTCTTTTATCTTAATCATCTGACAAACATTAAGATCTATTGCTATATTCAGTTATAATTTGTATTTCAAGCCCAACCTCTTCCATGAGGTTAACCATGTGACTCTCATGTGCAAACACTATGACCACACGAGCTGTGGATTTCCTCATCACATTCACAATTCTCCTTATTTCAGCTGGGTGATCGCCCCAGGGCAAAACCTCTAAGTATGCAAGACAGCCTTCACCAGAGTGTGCCAGGTGAGATTGGAAAGATTGAGCAGCATGGAGTCCATAGTCATCATCACTGACAAGCAAACCTGCCCAAGTCCAGCCAAAGTGGTTAAGAATCTGGATCATAGCACGCACCTAAGAGAGTACACAGTGGAGATATCAGTGGACAGGCTGACATACTCATACTACTAGATACTTTTCTGTAGAAAACATGTGTAACAGGTTTCAAAATGCAACATGTTTAATTTTTGCGCTTAAGTTCATATTGTTTTTATTGCAGTAACCATGTTCAACCACATGCTTTATGCTTAACTTTGCCAACAGATGGTCACCTGGAAAGCATCACTTGGGATCGTCCTAAAAAAGGATGGAAACTTTTCCCGGTTACTCAGACAGGAACATGTGGCAAAATAACTCACCTGTGAATGACACAGATTGTACATCCTGAAAACATTCAAAGACTTTACAGGCTGTTTTAATGTTTTAAGATCAATTACTACATGTTTAAAATTGACCTTAAATCTGAGATCATTTAAAAAACATCCAAAACACTAAGGACATTGAAGGTGGAAACTTACCATAGGTACTCTGTACAAACCTAATACAGAGGAGATTGCAATAGAACGTGTCGAAGAAGAGTCACCCACAATCCCTATGACCGGAGGGGTTCCTGCACAGGTCTTGTCTAATATAAATTGCTCCTCTTGACCACTGACTAGGGATAGCGCTGCACGGAATCCAATCCCTAGTTTGACACAGATATCATAAAGACCGTATCCCAGAGTCACATTAGGCAGCAGGTTGGTGCTTTTGTTGATCTCATCAATAGCAAAGACCATGGTCTGGGCCTGCCGGAATCCTAGAATATCAAAACTAACATAAAAAATACCAGTGTTTGTCAGTGATACAGAAA